>NC_030423.2:26393902-26396402 GCF_001660625.3 Ictalurus punctatus
TCCATGCCTAAAGTTGGCAGAAACCACAACAAAACGCCACCCGACTTGTCAAATGGGGAAAAGACATTATTACAACCTGCAAATTACCACTTACAAGGCACCAAGAATGCAGCGTAATGCACCAATCAGCCATACTGTAATATTAAAACTACTGACAGGTGAAATGAATAACACTGATTGTCTTTTTAAAATGGCACCCGTCAAGGGGGAACAGGGGGGAACAGTCATTGAACAGTCAGTTGTGATGGCTAGACGACTGGGTTAGGGCATCTCCAAAACGGCAGGTCGGTATGCAGTGGTTAGTAACTACCAAAAGTGGTCCAAGGAAAGACAAATGGTGAACCGGTGACAGGGTCATGGGGCACAAGTCTCTGATGCATGTTATGATAATGATAACGAGTCGTTATTGATCACATGTACATTACAGCACAGTGAAATTCTTTTTGACGCTTACCCCAGCATGTCAGGAGGTTGGGGTCAGAGCGCAGGGTCAGCCATGATACAGAGCCCCTGGAGCGGAGAGGGCCCAACAGTGGCTGGGGCTTGAACTCCTGACCTTCCGATCAGTAACCCAGAGCCTTAACTGCCAGGCCACTGTGTAGGGAGCGAAGGCTAGCTCGTCTGATCTGACCCCACAGAAAGGCTACTGTAGCATGAATTGTTGAAATGTTAATGCTGGCTAATATAGAAAGGTTTCAGGCGATACAGTGTATCACGGATTGGTGCGGATGGGGCTGCAGACCGGTCAGAGTGCACATGATGACCCCTGTCCACTGAAAAAAGTGCCTACAATGGGCACACATGTATCAGAAGTGGACCATGGAGCTGTGGAAGAAGGTAGCCTTGTCTGATGAACTCACTTTTTTTTTGTAAATCATGTGGACGGCTGGGCGCTTGTGTGTCACTTATCTGAGGACGAGATGGCACTAGGATGCACTATGGAAAGAATCAAGCTGGTGGAGGAAGTGTGATGCTCTGGGCAATATTCTGCTGGGAAACCTCGAGTCCTGCCATTCATGTAGATGTTAGTTTGACACGAACCACCGTCCTAAGCATTGTCGCAGACCAAGTACACCCCTTCATGGTAATGGCGTGGCACCCCGAATGGCACTGGCCTAATTTGAGTAGGATAATGCACCCTGCCACACTGCAAAAATTGTTCAGGAACGGTTTGAGGAACATGACAAAGAGTTCAAGGTGTTGACTCGGCCTCCGAATTCCCCAGATCTCAATCCGATCGAGCGTCTGTGGGATGTCCCGGACAAACAAGTTCGATCCACGGAGGCCCCGCCTCGCATCTTACAGGTCTTAAAGAATCTGCTGCTAACATCTTGGTGCCAGATACGATACCACAGCACACCTTCAGAGGTCTTGTGGAGTCCATGACAGAACTGTTTTAGCAGCACAAAGGGGAACTACACAATATCACGCAGGTGTTTTTTTATTTTTTTATTTTAACATTATGGCCGATCAGTGCATGTCTCCATCCTGAACTTACTTGTTTGAAGAAGAGACA
Organism: Ictalurus punctatus; assembly: GCF_001660625.3. Taxonomy (NCBI): domain Eukaryota; kingdom Metazoa; phylum Chordata; class Actinopteri; order Siluriformes; family Ictaluridae; genus Ictalurus; species Ictalurus punctatus. Next base: position 26,395,419 of record NC_030423.2, read on the forward strand.
CAGAAACGGTTTCCTTTCACTCTTTTTTATGGACATCGACTCCATCCAGTGGCCATGATCCAGTAGTGAACACCAACAGCGGATGCATTTAAACCTGTTTCCTTTTTAAACTCTCAAATATGGAGCATTGAGTCATAATAACATGCTTTTAAAAATACTTTATTTTGCAGAATAGAAAAATGTTTCTAATATATATCTTTTTTCGGCATTCCACAAATAATATATACAAAAATCAGTGACAGGTGTCACATTTTAAGATACTGCATCCATCTTGACCAGGCCAAATATTATATATATATATATATATATATATATATATATATATATATATATATATATATATATATATATATATATATATATATACAGCAGCTTCTTGAGACAATTTAACATGAGGTGCATATGGACAAGCGTGAAAGGTGAAAGATGAAACCCATAGTAAAAAACGGCGAGTCCCTGATTTTTACACGTCAGACAGCCAATTGATAAAAGTTAACCACTTGTCATGGTTCATTTGAATTTAGAATAAATACAGTGTTTTGCCAAGTGGAATGATATGAATTTTTATTTTTTTTTTAATGGTAATACTGAATATTTTGATGTTTATGTTGAAGGATGTGTTGGTTTTCTTTCCTACTAATTCCCAAATTCCCTAAGTGACCAGGTCTTTATGTGGCAAAATCTGTAGTTTGTTACGTGTGAGTTTATTGTCATCTGTTTAGCACCTTAAATTAAATAGTATTGCCTTATTCTAAAACAAACCCAACATCGAATACCCACAATTTCATTTGTCATTACTCTAATAAACAATTGTAAGAGACATGATGTGCATGGTTAGAGTTTGTTTTTAGACCAGCGTGGCTACATGCATGCTCTAGACGGGAGCAAAACGAATATTATTGGTACTGTATATTAATATAGAGCAGTTTTTCTTAAAGTGGAGTCCAGGGGGTCAAGGGTCAATGAAACATATCCAGGGGGTCC
>NC_030423.2:26401402-26491402 GCF_001660625.3 Ictalurus punctatus
CTTGGCTTGACAGGGATGCTTTACTTGAGAACCTCTGCACCGGGTATTTAGCGTCATGGCGTGACAGCCACTGAATCAGGAAGTTGCCATGCTTGTTAAAGTCCGACATGCCCTCTAAAACAAGAGAGAGAGAGAGAGCGAGAGAGAGAGAGAATAGTCAGTGAGATAATGAACAAACATATACGAAGGCAAGGACGCAACCTTTATATTTTCCTCAATATCAAAGGTAATTCAATGATCGCATTAAAAAAATGTAAGCTATCCTGTCAAGATAGCTGTTGCTAGTTAGTCAGATAGTTATCAGTAATGATTACGAACTTTCATGACTTATGAATATGACTTAACATACTCTCAGAAATCCTGTCGGATTCTCTCTTTTTAGTTAGCTATCGATCATTAGCAGAAAAGATTCTTAAAATTAGGAATATGACTTGAAATCCCTTCAGAAACTCTGTCAGGATAGGCCATTTTAGTCTGTTAGCATGTTAGAAATCCTCAAATAAATCCTATTCATATTAGCCGGCTAGCTAGTCAAAGCAGTAGAAAATATACATATTTAGAAATACGACTTAGAAATCCTCTCAGAAATCCTGTCATGTTAACCCCTATTAACCAACTAGCAGTAACAATTATGAAGATTCACAAATATATCTTAAATATCACCCCGGAAATCCTGTCTTAGCTCCTTAGCTCTTATTAGCCAGTTACCTAGCGTTAGCAGCAAAAAATATTGAACATTCATGAACACTCTACATAATATATATATATATATATATATATATATATATATATATTCTCAGACATCCCATCAGACTAGCTCGTAATAGCTACTGACCTAGTGTAAGCAGTAAAGATAATGAATATTCATGAATAAGACTTAAGTATATACTTAAAAACCGGTCAGATTAGCTCCTAGATTCTATCTAGCACTAGCAGCATATATAGACTATGAAGTAACTAGCCCCCCCGGAAATCCATTCAGATTAGTTTACCTGCTAGTGTAAGCAGTAAACAAGATAACCATTCATGAAAATGAGTTCCAGAAAGTCAGGTTCGCTTATATTAGCCAACTAGCTAGCTTTAGCAGTGAAGTTTATGCAGTTGAACATATAAATATATCTTGTTTAACAGCCGCCTCAGATATTCTGTCAGGTTTTCTCATATTTCCCAGATGGCTAGTTTTAACTGTAGAGAATATGAACATTTTGGACCTTAGAAATCAACTAATCCAGTCAGATTAGCTCTCTTTAACCTAGCTGACTTGTGTAAGCATTAAACATAATAAAGATTCATCAATATGACTTAGAGATTATCTCAGAAATCCGGTCATGTTTGTTATACTAGCCAGCTAGCTAGCTTTAGCAGTACATATTTATAAATCTATTTTAAACACCCTTCCTCAGAGATCCTGTCATTTTAGCTCATATTTCTCAGTTATGCTAGTGCAAGCAGTAGAGAATATGAACGTTTAGGACTTATTAAAATATTCTGAGAAATCCTGTCAGTTTAGCTCATTTTAGCTCTAGTAGTAAATATTAAAATTTATGAGTATAACTTAAAAACCTTTAAAATATATAAATATAAATATAAATATAAATATATCTTGCTGGCTCATATATACAAAATTTCTCAGCCGATACTGATAACCGATTATTCAGATCATTGGTGCATCTCTAATTCAAACGTTTAAAGAAAGATTATGTCAGTATAGTTTACATTAGCTAGCTCACTAGCAGCGTACACGTGCTAGCTATAGCTGAATGCTAATCGTGTCCTTCTTCCTACTTGAAGATTTCCATAACTTAAAGACATGCTTTCTCATGGTCGACAAAATACACACAGACCCTGCTGTCTCAGGCGGATGGAATTTTTTGATGGTTTCCTCTCTGTGGTTTAGATTTTATTTTTTTAAATCAGTTCCCTCTAGGGTGTGTAATAAGAAGAGTGGACTCACTCGGGCATGGGTCCATGCTGCAGGATCTCAGTGCCAGAGGTTTGGATTCCAAACACAGACCGATGGTGTTGTCACGAGTATGACAAAGCACCTGCCTCTCTTGAGTCCCTTTGCCACACGTCACCGAACACTACAGGTACAATTAAGACACACACACACACACACACACACAAACAAAAACTCTGAGTATGCAGAAACAAAGCAAAAACATGAGCTGTTTATAGCAAGGGTGTCAAATGCCAAAACCTGCCACAGTTCAATGACACCTTTTTTTAAACTTCATTTATTTACATTATATAGCTAAAGGGAACGCATCAAGAAAGGAGAGAGCTTTCACAGACTTTAACAGATTTGTTTGTTAAAATTTTTTTAAAAATCAACTGATGACAAAAACTTAAAAATTTAATAGGATTGGACATCATTAATTCTCCATTTTAAGTTTAAAACAGACACTTATTTGTCACTAATCAAAAGTGGTAACATGAACCACCAGTGCAAAACAAAACAAAAAAAATCCTGCTAAACCCCTACCTTAACACTCTCCTGAAGGCTTACGTTCCCTCACGCAATCTGCGATCGGTTAACGAAAGACGATTAGTACTGCCTACTCAGCGTGGCTCAAGGTCCCTTTCCACAACCTTCACACTAACCGTCCCTCGGTGCTGGAATGAACTTCAAACCTCAATCCGGACCACAGAATCTGTCACTATCTTCAAAAAACAGCTAAAGACCCGCCTCTTCCGTGAGCACGTAGCTAACCCCTAAAATGCTAACCTCCACATTATCCTTTAAAAAAACACAGCTCTTAAAAGATCTTGTACAGTAGCACTACTTGTATTGTTCTCCGCTTGATATATCGCTTTGCTTGTATTTCCTCATTTGTAAATCGCTTTGGATTAAAAAAAAAGCGTCCGCTAAATGAATCAATGTAAATTGTTTTTGTTTTTTATAGCCAAGACTAATCACTAATAGTAGACTCTTAAAAGGTAATTCAGTTAGACGTATACAAAGTTAGACCTTTGTAAGCCAAGGATTCTATGTAGCTGGACCTTTACCAATTTTAGCTCAATACCTCTGATCTATAATATAAAATCCAACAAGGTTCTTTCTGCTTTGTCTGAACTGAAGCATAAGCCGGATTTCAAAAGCCTATTGAACACCATGAGTGCAATAATACGTGTATGTGTTTTCACGTTATTGCACCTGTGACCACGGCCCCAGTTTCCACTCAGCAGGACAGAGCATGCGGTTGCAGTCGCGTCTCGCTTCAGGACGTTCATCGTTGCAGTATCGACTCCGGATCGATTTGAACTTTCCGTCTTTGAGCGGCTGGACGCAGCGCACTGAGCGTGTCTGAGTCCCAAACCTACCACAGGACTTACTGCACTCACCCCAATCTCCAGTCACCCAGCTACAACACACAAACACATATACACACAAGAGGCATTTATTATGGAAAATATTCATCACAGTCCTTAAAAAAGGTACTAAACCCAGCAGCTCTGACAGATCTAGCCTGGAGCCTGGAGCCTATCACTGGGCACGTAGGGCACAAGGTGGGGGACACCCTGTATGGGGTGCCAACCCATCACAGGACACACTCATTCACACCCTACAGACAATTTAGAAATGCCAATCAGCCTGCAAGGCATGCCTTTGGACTGGGGGAGGAAACCCCCAAGGCACAGGGAGAACATGCAAACTCCACTGTGCCCCCTATAATAATAACATTATTATTATTATTATTATTATTATTATTATTATTTAACAATATCATTGCCTGTGTAAAACACAACACACACACACTTACGTACATGGGCTGAGCGCATTCTCGTAAGTAGCAGTCCCTGAAAATTACAGAAGGCTTTTTGATTTTCTCACAGAAGCGCCGGTGCACCAGCCTCATCTCAGCGTTCTTTCGGCAACCGTAGCGTGTCATCTGCGTGCCTTATACACATAATTGAGAACACACACACACACACACACAGAGCTGTTTATTAAGGTAAACACACCCACACATTACAGTTTTAAATCGATTCTCATTCTACCTCTACTTTTTTTTTCCTTCCCCAGAACACACAACACACATGTGTGATGTTAGGGTGTGATACCTGTCCCACAGGTTTTGGAGCACGGGGTCCACTTCTTAACCACCCAGGAGTAGGGTACTGCATTGTCAGGCACCATGTTGTTCTCGTTGGCTCTGTCGCTCAGTCGGTCAAAGTCGGTAATGTATTTGATCGACACCTTCGCCCGTGCTGAGCTGTGCATCCGAATCTATCAAAGAAATATATGAGCAATATATACACCTCCCGAACGCAGTGTCTGCTGGCTCTTACTGCTTAGCAAGCATGTTTGAAATATTCTGCCCTTTTTTTAAAATGATCATCTCTAAAGTGGGTGGGGCTAATCACGGGTTAACCTTGAGTAAGCCTTACTTTTAACAATTACAAGGTTAAAGTCACTTGCTCTTCCCACAAAGCCTTTATCAAAATGATGCCTTCGTGGAATTTTGATGTGACGAAAACTTTTAATCTGGATACTTTTAACAGTATCCAGGTGAGATTATCCACTGAGGCAAGTGTTTTTAGAAATCTTTAGGGACCGTCCACAGCAGAAGAAGATGAGTGATTACATTGTCTGATTTTATTCTGAAGGTCTCATTGAAATCGAATACAAATAGTGTCCGTACCATGATAACGACCTCATTCTTCAGAGGTCCGTTGGTCTGAATGGTGTCTTTGTAATTCTTGTTCTCATACTGCCACTCGAGCCCTTTCTCGATGACCGAACGGGTTTCTGGGTAATCTCCATGAGAGTTTAGGAAGAAATCCCCCGTTGCTTTGTTCTTCACAGCTGAACAAAGATTAACAAAAAAGAAAAATCGTGTCACACTTTAGCGATACAATCAACGAACCTCCTAATTTCTGCATGAAGTTCTTTTTAGGTTCATTCTGTTCAGATTACCCAAAATATTAGCTGTTCCGTTGAGTTCCTGGATAAGCAGATGCCTCGCTCCTTTAGGAATTTCAAGCACTTTGATGACACCTATGAGGCCAAACCACAAAACATAGTTTTGATGTAAAGCTGCAAAAATGCTACAAACCTGCCAATTTATTCCCATAGTTCATATTTATGTTAAATTAAGTCAGACCTTTCTTATCACTGAAGGTGAAGTTGAACCTGTGAGTCTTGCATTTGGTTCCATCCCCCCCACACACACCGCACTTGTCTTCCAGAAGCGGTGAACCCACCACGTTCTCACAGCCCACTTTCTGAAAAGAGAGAGAAATACCATGAGAAAATAGCAAATCTCTCTCACACACACACACACACACACACACACACACACACACACACACACACACACATACGGGCACACATATGCCAACAAGCTCACCTCGCACTCGCCATACACACACACACTGTAGGGGTCTTTGTAGGAGCAGCGACTGCCTGGTTCCACCGGCTCCTGCATATTCACCACCACTCGTGTCTCTTTGGACTGGCAGTACAATGTGCAGCGCTGTTTAGCTACAGGACAGGAAACAGGACCATCAATAATTTCAAAACATTTATATATTTTAAGCAGGAATTCAATAAAATGCACTTTAAACCTGTTTCAATTCACTACAATGTGATTACTAGGCAAAAATATCTGACAGAGTATTAGCTTTGAATAGGGGAAGACCAGTAATTTTTCTTGGCAGGCACATACAGTAGGCCATGCCTCTTTCACTGTACTGACAGATGCAGAGTCCACGTTTCCTTAACGGACACTGACAGGCACAGAGACCTCGCCTCCTTCACTCGGACTTACAAGTCATAAAGACCATGCTTCCTTAACTGGGATTGACAAGTCACAAAGGCCATGCCTCTTTCACTAAGACTTATAAGTCATAAAGACCATGCTTCCTTAACTGACAAGTCACAAGTCACAAAGTCAAGTCACAAGTCACAAAGGCCACGCCTCTTTCACTAGGACTTACAAGTCATAAAGACCATGCTTCCTTAACTGGGACTGGCAAGTCACAAAAGCCACACCTCCTTCATTCGAACTGGCAAGTGACAAAGGCCATGCCTCCTTCATGGGAACTGACAAGTCACAAAGGCCACGCCTCATTCACTGGGACTGTCAAGTCACAAAGGCCACGCCTCCTTCACTGGGACTGGGAAGTCTTAAAGGCCACGCTTCATTCATTGGGACTGTCAAGTCACAAAGGCCACACCTCCTTCACTGGGACTGGCAAGTCTTAAAGGCCACGCCTCCTTTACTCTGACTGGCAAGTCAAAAGGCCACGCCTCCTTCACTGGGACTGGTGACTGTAACATCTCTATGGATGTGTCATGCCAATTTGTTTGATTGAAACACATGGTTTGTTTCTTTCCTACCCCATCCCAGATGAATACTGACATATTATTTTCATACAACAGTAGGTGTTACTTTGCAGTCTGCCAATCAGGGGCACAGGAGGAGGCAAACCCTGTAGATTTGCTAACATACCTGGAACTGAGTCCCATCAAAAATCCATTCATCTGTTATTGATTTGACACACTGCTGTCTGGCATCAAGTCTGTACGACTCCAAAAGTCCCCGCTTAGCTAAGATCCACTTTGGCTATTCCTGCCATGATCATGGGATCTGGACCCACAACTGAGGAGTTAACGGTTCTGTGGAGATTACATGTACTACAGACACAGCCTGGTCGAGAAACTCAAGCTTGCAGAGGAAGTTGATGTAAGGGATAAAACACTTACCTGTAGGGAGGGAAATGTTGTTAGTATAAAATAATCAAAGATGGGTTTGTGTGATGTGTTATCACCGCACAGTTGATTATTTTCCAATAACAACACATCCTTAAGTGTTTTATTCCTCTAATACCACAGAAATTTGGCAACACTATCCATCAATTCATCCATTTTCCATACCGCGTATCCTTCACAGGGTTGTGGGGGAGTCCCGAGGCTCTCTCCGGGGATTTGGGGCACAAGGTTTGGGAGACCCTAAGTGAGGTGCCAATCCATCGCAGGGCACAATTGCACATACACTCACACACCCATTCACATACTACGGACAATTTCGAAATCAGCCAACAACGCATGTCTTTGGAGTGGGGGAGGAAACCGGAGTACCCAGAGGAAACCCCTGAAGCACGGGTAGAACAAGCACACATGGGGCGGAGGCAGATTTGAACCTCCAATGCTGTCTCCTTGTCCTCCTCTTGCCCCCTTGGCAACACTAATAAATGAACCTTTGTTAAAGTATAAGACATTGTACACTTTATACATTTATAGTTAGATTTAACGTTCTGTAACGTCCGCAAAACAAGCTAGTTTCTGTTATCGCTTACATTATAACAGCTATAAACTGTTCTCCCTTCACCAGCCTCTCTTTTTTTTCTTGCCAAGAGGTTTTTTTTTTATAAATCTCTCTACCATACGAGTCCCTGTGTAAGTTGATGCTATAGTAGCGATAACAACAAGCTCATTAATATAAAGCTGCAATTTGTCTCGCAAAAGTGTACTCCCATCTCACACACAGAGTTCCCAGCTGACGGTGTTTGGAAGCACTCCTGTCAAATCATAAAGCCTCCGTCACCGGTGCTGACAGCCACAGAGAAGAAAGGAGGAGAGACTGAGAGCGAAATGCCTTCTGACTTATAGACGCTGTTTTTAATTACCGCAGCTTCATCGTAGATATTGAGTCTGACACTGAAACTGGCAAATCTTTACAACCCAACATCGTGTAATCAAATAAACATAACATCTTGTATATCAGAACAGTTAATAATGATGAAATCATTGCACACATTAAAAAAAAAAAAGAAGAAGAAAAAGGAACTAGAATATTTCTGTGGCTTGTCACTATTACTTGAGCTCTGCGTCAAATCAATATCTATTTACTAAATCCTACCAGACGCATTTGAGCTCTCAAACTGGGCCCGGGGAATAAAAATAATCCATGCACAGAACTCTACACACGTTCTGCTGTTTTGCTGTCAAATCTCGACAACACCAAAAAAGTCCCTGCTTTGCTAGATCCACTTTGGCTGTTCCTGTCGTGATCGTGAGATCCACACTCACAGCTGAGGAGTTAACGGTTCTGTGGAGATTACACAGCCTGCTTGAAGAACTCAAGCTCGCAGAGGACGTTGATGAAAGACAAAACAGGCATTAGAGCCGGCAGCTTAAACGTGATCATATTTTCGCCCGTTCACAGTGCTCTGGAGCTGAAAACATGCAACAGGGACAGATTTACCGTACAGGCATCTGTTAAAGCAGAGCCAAATCAAGCTCAGAAAAATGACATGAGGTTTTCAGTGACGAGCTCAAGATTTTTTTTAATAGCTTGGACACACACTGTAAAACCGGATAAGTTCATTTAACTCGAAAAATTTGAGGAAAGTAAGTACCTCAAAATTTTTAAGTTGATAAATCAGTTTCTTTAAGCCGAATACACTTAAATAGAACAAAATTTAACTCAATTAACTCTATTTAAGTGTATTTAGCTTAAAGAAATTGATTTATCAACTTAAAAATTTTGAGGTACTTACTTTCCTCAAATTTTTTCGAGTTAAACCAACTTATCCGGTTTTACAGTGTGTCAAATATAATATGATGTAACATAAAACCAAGAGACAGTTTTAAACACGAAACATTAAACAATACTGAATAATAAACAAAATGTATTATTGCATGAATAGTAGCAGTTTTAATGATCACGTTATTCCCAGGAAATTTGGTTTGATTTAAATGTGGTAGTCAGGATATGGCTTCCACCTTCATTATTCAGCAGTTTGTATATACGTAAAATAGCACTTGATCCAGCACAATTGTTATTATTTTTCCTTTTACTCTGCCATGTACACAACTCTCTTCAATGTCTCCATCAATGTCCTCCATGTGAAGAAAAAAAAGGTTTCATACACTTTAACAGGACAGTACTATAGAATTAATTCATCGTATGATTTCATAAGACATTGGACTACTGATTGGAAGGTCATGAGTTCAAATCCCAGCACCGCCAAGCTTGTCAGGTCCCTTGAGCAAGGCCCTTAACTGCTCAGTTGTATAAATGAGATAAATATAAAGCACTCTGGATAAATGCTGTAAATGTAATATTGGCCTCAAATGGCGTTTCATAGGTTTTTTTTTTTTTTTTTTTGAGTGTGTTTTGAGTACAGAACATACATTTCAGCATGACATATTGTGGTTACATTAAACTGTCAGACAATGGGCCTGGACTTAATCCTGCTCCACGGTCAAACCAATACCGTGCAAGTCGATGGTCAGAATTGCACGTCGCGGAAACACGCCTCTGTTTCATTCAAACTCCTCCCCCTTGTGCATACCTCTAGCGCAACTTCTGTGTAGCCCTTAATTCCAGAGTTGCATTGGGGTTCTGAATGCTGTTGTGTTTGATTTTAATCCCAAATCACTACTTTCTTTTAACCCGACTCTGAATACAATCCTTAGTGTCTGTATGGCTTGTTGTTTGGGTACTTACGGTCAGGGTGCTCATAAGGCAGCCAGTGGTGTTTCATTGCGTGATGCTCAAATTTGCTGTCCATGGAGCTGCACTGCTCGGCCCTGTAGTCCCGGTACGGGTCCTCACACTCATGAGTGTTACACACCCGGAACTGATAGTTTGATCCTGGGCAGGTGCGTCCGCCATTGGCAGGACTGCAGAACATGAAAGAAGTAAAACATGTAATAATAATTACTTAGAGATTTAATTATAACTGCTTCATTATCGGATAACCACCTTGACTAAAATTCGAAAGTAAGCTCCGCCAATTTAACGGAAAACTCCACCCAGAATCCAATTCAATATGTTTCTAAGGGAAATTCGCTTCCTTACAGTAAATATCTAATGTTAAACGCTAAATGCTAACTGTAAATGATTAGCAGTTCGAATATAAATCGTTTACAGCATCAATTTATCAGCATTTAATTTTTGATACTTAAGGAAGTGGCAGTAATACAACTAATCATTATTTATGGAAAACTAAAAGTCGAAGATATTGAGCGTATGTGAATATAAAGTAATGCTTTATACCTGTAGCTGCTGTTATAATGGCCCCTTTAACCAGCCTGTAGAATCTCGCTTTTCTTTATGATTGTATTTTTATAGTCGAGGTTTTAACACTCAGACCAAATGTATGCTCGAGTGCATCTTCTAAAACATTTTGTTTTTCATGATTCAGGAAGTATTTAATATCCGGGGAAGGGTTACTCATACGCACGCTAGTCTAAATACGGAACGTAGCAGCCCATAGCACGTTTTTTTTTTCCCAACATCTGCGTAGAAAATCACAGACGTCTATCTGGACGGGACTTAAAATGAACATACGGCTGTTGAGTTTGGTGAAAAGCAGTAGGTCGTTTTCCTCAGACGATGATGGAGGGGCGAAAAAAAAAACCACAGACACAGAGTAGCATCTGTAAAATAAGAAATGACCCCAGGGCGTTCGATCATGTCCGAATAGAGCTTAAGAAGTTCATTGCAAAATAAATCTGGGACGCTGTGGAAAATCACGTATTAATGATAAAGGATATGATGATAAAGTCGTTCGTGGTGGATCCTTCGTTTTAAGATTTACGCGCCCACACACACATACCGTGGGTCGTCACAATCACGAGTGCGGAATTGTAGTCCTCTGCCGCAGGGCCGATTGCAGGCACCGTACTCACTCCACATGCCCCAGTTCCCATCTCGCTTTATGAAGGCTGGACTCAGCCAGTCACAGCGTCCTTTAAAGCAGTGCTGAGACCGAGAGACAACACAAAAGTAAACACAAACTCTACTACAATAATTATGTAATGAGAGCTGCATTTTCCATATATATATATATATATTTGTGTAAATGGCCAAGCACTAGCACCTTGCCGTCCCCACATATCGTGCCATCAATCGGAGGTCCTTTTTTGGTCTTGCAGAAAAAGGGATTGTCGGGATGAGAACACCAGAGCTGCTTACATGGGTCAAAGGGCCGGTACTGAGGGAGAACAAGTACATGCAAGATTACTGACATGCTGACTCAGGGGCCAGTGAAACAGTCAGATGAATTTGAGTTGGATAAGCCTGTCAACGTGGACGTATTGCTTCGAGTCAGGGGCAGAGTTAAAGATAATACAACAGCAACACTTTAAGGCAACCTGCTATAAGCTGTTCAAATCTTCAGTAGCATTTATATAATCTTATCTTAGATATATGAGATCTACAGCTTCAGTAACACTTTTAAACACATCCACTCAAGGTGTTTTTTTTTTTATGAATATCTTTCATTCATTTCATTCTCGTTATTCTATGAAATGTACATATTGAGGGTGTCCCAAAAAGTCTCCATACATAAGGGAAATGCCAGACTGGTTTGAGTTGACAGGAAGGCGGTGGTAACTCAAATGGCAACTCTTTACAACCGTGGTGAGCAGAAAAGCATCTTAAATGCACAACATGCCAAACTACGAGCGCAGAAGACCACATCGGGGTCCGCTCCTGTCAACTTTTCCCAAACGTCGACTGTCCTGTTTCGCACCATGCTGTGTGAAGTCTAGAGACTGCTGTGCATAAAAATAACAGTGATCCTTAAAGAGTTACTGTTTGAGTTAATGATATGTAAGAATATACAACAAAGCTGTTTCATGCAAACCAAAACATAGCAATGAAGAATAAAAAACACACATTTTCAGTCATGGCGATTCGGACAGCGTTAGACCAACACCACGGTGAGCTAGCAATGCCACATGACCACCACTTAGGTTCAGACATGAATGAGAGCAAAAATAGATAGATGAATGAAAACCAAATTATTATTGGTTTATACTTGGCCTTTTGGGTCAGTTAGTCTACGGGATAGTAACTCAAGAGAAACACTTTATTTTCTTGTCAAGTGGGCTAAAAAAGACATGGATTTTTTGTCTTATTAATTTCAAGAGAGAAAAGAAAAGAGGCCAGGGTTCATAGCTGTTATAAGTGATAACAGGAGCTACTTTTTTATGCGGTCGGTAACAACATTAAATGCAATTATAAAAGTGATTAAAAGTACAACTTTTATTATTATTATTATTATTATTATTATTATTATTATTATTATTATTATTATAAAAGCGCCTTTGACCATCAGTATTCATGCCATAATAATATACTAATAAATACAATTATAAACCGCAAATTTCTGAAAATATGACATTGAAATGAAATGCCTGTTTAAAGTTTTGTAATTAAAACTAATGTTTTAAATAAAATAGTAAAATTAATATAAGCATTTTCAAAAGAGATTTTATATTTATTTATTTTTTAAATATAAATATATATTTATTTTAAATATAAGATATATACAATAAATTCATTAAATAATATGTAATTAAATGTGATTTCTTTTTTTCTTCATGTTCATAGCACAATGCGAAAAATTACAGGCTACAAGAAAAAAAAAGTAAACGCAAAAAAAAAAAATTGAACTAATTGCATAATTCACAGTAATATATTCAAATAAAATTTGTATCATTAATACCAGTTTATTTTTTTTTATTTTTTTTCAATTTAAAGTAGGATCAAAATCTACTTTCCAGCATTTCATGTTAAGATATTTTAGAATATTTTCTTTAAGTACATAGATTTGTTGTTCATATATTTTGCATTTACATTTACGATACAACATACAGTTTAGGACATTTTAAACACAAGGTGCATTTATTTTATATTTATTTTTTATTTATTTTACTAGGGAACCCTGAGTATAAATTTAGGGGTGCAGCTTTGCAGAGAACCATAAAAGCAGGGATTGGATTTGTATTTGTTTTGTTTAACTTTAAAAAAAAAAAAAAAAAAAAAAGCTACTTTCAGCTAACTTCCACCAAAAACACTGACTAAATTTGAACTTTATGTCAGTACATCACTAGTCATCAGAGATTCATTAAATATAACAAGATACTGAAGATGCTCTAGAGATAATGTCTGAAGGCTAAAGACAGTTTAAATGATAAATGGACTTTGTATAAATTAGCGACGTGGTATTTCAGGCGTATTCTAAACATTGTGAGTAATATACTACACAAATGTTTGGAGTCAGCTTGGTGCAATGTGACAGAAGTAACACATCAACAAATCAAAACACGTAATGGAATAATGGCTGGGAGTGAGAAAAGGAGGCGTGGTCATGTGGCTGGCTGATGCCGTCCCTTACCTGCGCTCCTGATGGCCCCAAATTTTGCAGCTAAGGGAACGGTTTGACAAGAGAGTAAAGCACAGTCCATGCAGAAGTGTGCACTGCCTGAGAACACTTATTTAAAAAACCTAACAACCGAGAAAGGAAAGCTGCATCTGGCTGTTTTATATGAACCCAAACCCTATCCTAAAAAAGAGACAAATATATACAGTTGAGGTCATAAGTTTACGTACGCCTTGCAGAATCTGCAAAATGTTAATCATCTTAAAAAAAAATAAGACGGATCATAACCATTGCATTTAGTTGTTTATTTAGTCCTACTCTGAATAAGCTATTTCACAAAACAGATATTACAGATAGTCCACAAGACAAGATAATAAATAAATTTACACAAATGAACCAATTCAAAAGTTTACACACCCTCGATTCTTTATACCGTGTGTCGTTACCTGGATGATCGACGACGTGATGTGTTTACGTTCTGTGATAGTTGTTGACGAGTCCCTTGTTTGTCCTGAGCAGTTAAACCGCCCGCTGTTCTTCAGAAAAATCCTCCAGGTCCTGCACTTTCTTTACTTATCCAGCATCTTCTACATATTTGACTCCTTTCCTTTAAACGGCGACTATATGATGTCGAGATCCGTCTTTTCACACCGAGGACGACTGAGGGACTCGTCTCATACACGACTATTACACAAGGTGCGAACGTTCACCGATGCTCGAGAAGATAACACGATACATTAAGAGCCAGAGGGGGGGTGCAAACTTTTGAACAGGATGTTAGGTGTAAATTGTTATTATTTTGTTAAATTTTTTTTTTTCCATTTAGTCCTACCCTTCAAAAGCTACATACAATATTTACACCATTGATTTGATGAACGCATTTACATAACATCTCCAGTGTCAACGCTTCTGTAACCGTCAGAGGTGACTTTCACGTTTTACAGTATGGGAAAGTCGTCATAGCGACAAGCTACATACACTATGTTGCCTTACTTGCCTTCAAGAGAGTGAAGGAAACGAGTATTTTGTAGCTTCTATAACGTATTTAATAACAGGAACTAACTTGCTCGGCATACTTTTATAGGTATACTATAAATGTAATCTTAAATGGATAAAAAGTATGATATGTCCTTCATTAATAAACAATCAATTGTTGTTGGAAAATTGCTGTGGTATAAGAGGAATAAAACAGTTCAGGACATGCTGTTATAGGAAATGCATAAAATTTGGGTTTGTAACTCTGCTTTCCGTACTATTTTCCTCTATGAGCATGACCTCAATTGGTTAACTCCTCAATATTAACATATTATTTAGTGTGTGTACCTGTACTGTATGTTAAATGACTGTGTGTGTGTGTCTGTGATTTCCTTATACAGTTCCTGGATCATTATCTATCTAGTCTCAGTGTCAGAGGCTCTGCGCACAGACCTGTTGATGTAGACGTACAATGCATTATAAGTGGCAGCATGTATAACATCGCAGTGATCAGTCTTCATCGTTCCACGCTGAACCATGACTGACTCGAAATGAAAAACCTATCATGATCAGACGATGGCCGTGGAGTTATACATGCTCACAGCAGTCCTGAGATGCTGTTGGAGCACTCCATAATGCATTATAGTGTCAGGGCGAAGATTGTGTGCGTGAGTGTGTGTGTGTGTGTGTGTTGGGCCGGGGGGGGTGTGAAGAGATTCACTCACCGCTGTGCACATCATGTATCCGGCGCCGAAGTCAAAGCGACACTGTTCATTCATGGAGTAGTGCAGGCCTGGCAGCTGGGGCAACTCCTCCCATGTGTGCTCAAATGGATCGTCTCTCAGGCAGTCATATGAGCTGCATATGGGTGGGTGTGGGGGGGGTTGATAATAATAATAATAATAATAATAATAATAATAATAATAATAATAATAATAAAATAAAGCAATAATATAAAACTCATAATTATATATGAATGTGTGGTTTTATGCAGTATGGTGAGTCTACCTGTTTCCTTATAATGTGTGTGTGTGTGTGTGTGTGTGTGTGTGTGCTCACTGTAAATAGCGGCCCAGTTCCTGTTGGCTACAGTGGGACCAGCGGAACCTGTGGAAGGCGGCCTGCACCAGGGGAGCCATGATGCTGCCCATCTGCACCTCATCCCCACATCGATTCCCTTGACCATCATGCTCCATTCCCAACCTGCAACACACGCACACACACACACACACACACACACACACACACACACACACATACAGTCAGATTATGTTCTATAATCAACTGTGTTTTGCATGAGTACAGCACACGTTTTAGTCAGGGTTAGAAATATTACTGGCATCATCGTGACCCTCATGTTGCTGCCATCTACAGATTTTGTCGTGAATTTAGTTGTAATAATTTATTAATAGATTATTTTAAACCCTGCCGTGCGTACATAATTGAAGCACATATTTATTATCTTTCATTTTTTTTTAAGTACTTAAAATGACACGATGTCTGAATATTCATTTTAAATATTTAATTATCACTCATATTAAATATCACTCATCTTATATACATGTCTGGGAATGGCATGAGCATGGAAATGGGCATTTTCAGTGCTTGTGCTATTTTCTTATAGCCACGCCCCATTTTGTGAAGCTCAACAACCTTTTGCCGCACATCACGGCTATATTCCTTGCTCTTACCCAATGTTATGAATGACTAAGGGAATTTGGCTTGTGTGTTACCTCATATTTATACCCCTGTGAAACAGGAAGTCATGGCTGAACAATTTCCTGTTCCTAGTCACCCAGGTGTACGAAAAAAAATTAAACATCAACGGGAATATACTTCAAATATATTTTTCAAATAAGATTTTTTTTTTTTTTGTGGATAAACCTGTGTTTGACATCTGTTGTTTGACATCTGTGAGAGCAGAGTATTTCTGTGAATGCTTTTTTTTTAACAAAAGACCAAAAGGTTAAATAATAAAGAAAAAAAATTTTCACAGCCTTCTTTGCTCATATTTACCAAGGGTGCCAATATTAGTGGCGGTCACTGTACAACTCAATTAAAGAAAATGTCATTTTGAACACAGTAAATATATATATACCAAAGGCATGCTGCATTGAGAACAACAACTAGTCTAGAAATGAGGATAATGATCAAGAGCTTCGGAGGCGATCTCATATTTTCCGAAAATTAAAAAAACAGCCTTAAAATGTGGACACTGTGCATGAGAGGGTTCAATAAAGTTGAGAGCGTATAGAAAGTGTGAGTGTGTGATTTAAATGCATTCCTGAGAGTTTACAGTTCATTGTAAAAGAGTGTAAAAGTGCGCAGTAGGACAGAGACTTACACATGACCGGTCTCGTGGGCCACTACGAAGGCGGAGGAGAAGCCGTCCTCGTGGTTCAGAGTGCAGCTTCTGACTGGGTGGCACATACCAGTCACCGGCGCGTAACCTGATAAAACACATCACAATCTGATTGAAGGGTTCTGGTATCTTCCCGTACTCACACAATCTCCTCTATAAGATAAATGCTAAACGGACTGCGCTCAAATAGCGCCTTTTAACCTTTACACTGTTTCTCATTCACCCATTCACACACGCAAGGTGCCAGCCTGCCATCGGGAGAGACTTGGGGGTTCAGTGACTTGCCCAAGGACATGTGAAGGCACGTGGGCCGGGGATCGAACCACCAACCCTACGATTAGTGGCTCTATCATCTGAGCCACAGCTGCCCTGTGAAAGATCTAGAAGATCTGTGGACATCTCAGATATAAACATATAGTTGTGATGCATGTGTGTGTGTGTGTGTGTGTGTGTGTGTACCCTGCATCCCTGTTGGTCCGAACTCTTGGCGTGTAAGGAAAATGGCGTGGTCATGGTAGTCTTTATCATTAGTGTCTTTCCTCTGCTGCTCAAACGCCCAGCGGCACACGTTCTCCAGACTCTGAGACGGGTTTCCCAGCTCGATCAGATTCGTGGACTGGAATCAGACACAAGAAAATCACTCTCGTTACATTATCAAGCAGCTTCCAGAATCAAATTCTAAACATTTTTACTGCTTTCAAGCTTGAAAGTTCACGATCTACTGGCAGATCGGTTTGTGCGATGTACGTTCCCTAGTTTGTCCAGACTCGTGGACTTGATTCAAAAGAGATACAACCGAAGTTCATTATAAAAGTGGCCCGGGGTTTTTTTATTTCATAACATCTGGAAGGAAAATGATCCCTCTGAGCCCAAAAATCAATCTGTTCTGGTATCGCATTCCCCTGTTCTTGTCTCATAGCATTCAAAAATCTGTGTTTTTCTTCCATTCGGGTGGTCAGGGACTGCAATTCTCAGCAGCTCTTAATGCCCTTAGGTACTTCATTAACAAGACAACAACTTGACTATTCAAAAAATCTGGTAAATAAGTATCAAATTCCTACTTATGCATTCCTACCTATGCTATACAGCTGTGTGTAAGAAAACTTTTTTTTTAAAGACACAGACAGAATCCTATCTGTTACTTCTTTGCTGTTCTTAATGTTAGATTTGAAAATATTACATTGAATAGTCTGATACACAGATCGCACCGCCGTTCCAAGCTCATGGATTCAAAACATTAGACGGTAATTCAACTTGTGCTGTAACGTGGCCACCGCAAGCAGAAGATCCTTTCCAGATGTGTGTCCTGAAACCGCCTTTCTCCCTTTCCACGCCATCGAGTTCATGGACTTTGGGAGCCGAGTACTGAAAACGGGTGCAGCGCTTGCGTCTGGCCAGTAGAGAGCGACGTTGAAGTGTTGAAACCTGCTCCTCACACCAAAGCTGTCACTCTTAACATCACTCGTAGTGTTAATCACGCCATCATCACTTATTAAAATAGCAGAGGACTATTTTAGTAAGTGCTTACTTAATATTTCAGCAGAAGAAGAACAGAAGTATTTCACTGCGCTTGGCTTGATGGCTTAATACACCATATTTTCCAGCTTTATTCCAAACACATAAATGTGGTAAATAATAATCTCATTATGTGTTTAGTGGTATTGATCCGTAAGGAATTATGGGTTATATCTTCTTCCATCGCAGCGCGGTTGAATTCTCAAATCTGATTGGTCAGGAGGTCTGGATTCGTTTGATATCACATCAGTTCCGACAGCAGATCAAATCACGGGGTTATTTTAATGCGCTAATCGTTCTAATCCGTTATCGTTTCTATGGTAACTTCTAATTTGCGGATGTATGGTGGATTACGCACATAATCTAACACGAATAATAACCCGATTGACAAAAAGCATGCGGTTACTGTATTTAGCAAAGAAACACATATTATTACTAATATTTACAGTATATTGTTAATATTGTATGTTTTTCTGTAAGGAGATATATATATATATATATATATATATATATACTGTATCTCCTTCAAATGTTTAAAAGTCTGCATGTTTTTCGACATGGGAAAGTCTTCAGGACAGAAGACTCAGTAACATGACAAACTGCATATTTTTTAGTCTCCAAGAGAAGGAAAAAAGAGAGGCTGATGTTTATGGCTGCTATAACGTAAGTGCTAACCTGCACTGACTTGTCTTAGAGATGATCCACAAATGCAACTGTAATTGGATAAAAAAATAAAAAAAAGTATGACATTGTTCTCGAATAAAATAGAAAATTGTCAGCATAGGCTGAGGCGCTGTGGTGTCAGAGGCATAAAACACTTCGGGATGTGCCCGTTATCGAATAATACGCAATTTCTATGTAGTAAAAGTAACTCTGCTTCGTGTCAGGCCTCTTCACACCGGCTCATTGTTGATTATTTTCCTATAACAGCACTCCCCTAAGTGTTTTCTGCTCTTCCGGAGACACGTCATTAACACTGCACAGGTTCATATGACAAAACATGGTCTGGTCTTTACTATTTCGGAAAACACAAAGACTCTGATTAAGATCTAACTGGCTTTAACTCTCCATCTAATCTCCTTATCCTAATCTCCTAATCTCTGCCACTCTAAAATCTGCCAAATACATACGCTCTCATTTTCTCCCAAGCTTTTTTGGGGTGTGTCAGCTCAAGGACACTCAGTGTGTGTGTGTGTGTGTGTGTGTGTGTCTCGCGCTCTCTTTCCAGAGAGCAGATGGGAAGGCAAATGCGTTATGTAGGAACCTTGTTTAAGGTACTCGTGGTCACTTGGTTGATCAGTCTGTGCTGCTGCCGCCGGCAACGGTTGCCACAGTAATTGGGGATGATGGACAGCCTGCTGGTGAGACAGGCAGGGCTGCATGCTGATTGGGCCCAAGAAGGTAAAGGTATGTAGACAGGGCATGGATGAGAAAGAGAAGGACTGATATGATGAGAGGGAAATGAGAGACAAAGGTGGAGAAGGCTTAACGGTTTAGAGACAGAGAGAAGTAAAGCTCTGTAGAGGGTGCTAGACAGAAAGACAGAAGCAGATCTGGATTTGGCTGGCAAGTCAATGTGGGACAGTTCATGTAATTTTGTTTAATCCAGAAAGACAAAGGCTCCAAATCAGCATGAGATGCCATCTGCCCCAGTGCTGTGTATGCTCGTCCAGAGTGTTACACCATGCTGTATATCAGACATCCTAGGTTTTACACAAGGTAACTAGACTGGTTACAAAGTACAAAAGGTGAAAAAACCTTGACCTGGTCCATCTAAGACTATGCTTAGGGTTAGGGCATAGAGGGCATTATCATAGGATCACATGACAATCGTTCATCCGTTTATTCATCTTCAGTAAGCACTTTATCCTTGTCAGGGTGGCTCTAGAACATCCTTATCTTGGGAAGACCTTGTGAGCTGGGAATACACCCTTGATGGGACGCCAGCCCATCACAGAGCACAATGCATATACATTCCCACGTACTGATGCCGAGGCATCAACTGACACCTTTTTGGGAAGTGGGTGGAAACCAGATAACCGAAATGAAATCTACACAGACACAGGGAGAACAGGTGAAACGCAGAGAGTAACCCTAGCTCAGGATCGAACCCTGAAGCTGCGAGATGGGAACACAACCCACTGCACCATCATGCCACCCATATAATAATCATCCATCCATCCATCCATCCATTACATCAAAAAGGTGCAGAGCCGGGAGAATATCCCAGGGGACTCGGGGCACAAGGCGTTTTGGGGGGGCGATGCAGAGCACAATCACACATACCCATTCACACACTAGGGACAATTAGGAAATGCCAATCACAACGCATGTCTTCGGACTGGTGGAGGAAACAGGAGTACCTGAAGGAAACCCCCAAAGCACGGGGAGAACATGCAAATGCAACACACACAGGGCAGAGGCGAGAATCGGACGTCCAATCCTGGACGTGCGGGGCATATGTGCTAACCACAAAGCCACCATGCCCCCCTATAAAAATCATGACACTTCTAATAGTGATATTAATGTCATTCAAAGGAATCTGTTCAATTATAGAATTATGTACAATTCTAGCTAGAGTTCTAGCTGCCTAAAGTTATATTTTGAACTTTCCATTTGAAATGGAAACCGTTATGCTAGGAGTGTGAAATTCATGCCTTTATGTCTTTAAATGTGTTTCAGTATAGTGACGTGATTATTTTTCCATATTTCTCATCACTTCTTTTAGGGTTCTTCGGTAGGATGACCCACAGAACTTCTAGGGGTACTTGATGAGACTTAAAAGAACATGGAAAAGTAGCTCAGCTTTTCTACAGAATGCCTCATCAACTGCAAATTAAGGCAAGAATTTGACGGATTACTTCAAAAATTGATGTCAGTATATGAGAAAAAATGGCCATTTCTAATTACTGGAATACATGTCCTTGTTAAAATAAATAAAATAAATCAGGTCAGGTGAAAAGTAAGGAAGCTGAATGTGCAAACCTTATCCAGAACCTGCGGATTAATCTTAAGTTCCTTTGGATGCTGACCGTCATTCTTCAGATCGTGAACGTAAAACTCAGTCAGTGCTCATTCTGACGAACGCAGACGACCACGTGCTGAGGCGAGTGAGTTTTTCGGTATGTGAAAGCCACTAAGATCAGATGGGTGTTGGAAGCCCATCACGGTGGAGATAGCGTTAGGGTAGTGTGTCACTGTATCTCTCAACATCCTCTCATCTCATCTTATCTTACACCAAGCAGGAAGAGAGAGAGAGAGAGATTTTACAGCTCCGTGCTCATGAATGAGGAAGGGCCATCATTGATTGTTTATCTTGCACCTACTTCCCAGAATGCTTTTCTGCGTTCCATTGGGAAATGGCGAGGGATGGGGTTCAGGGGCATCCAGAAGCCAATTGCATAAAAGCAATGTTCTATGTGCTTTTGGTGCAGAGCTGTGAAGGGTGTGCTACTTTGAAAATGCTCCCCCTGGGAACAACATGCATTTAGTTCCTGTTTGTTCAGTCCATTGGAAAAACATGCCCTGGTGCTTAGACAGTGTCCATCTGAGGCAAGCAGGCAGGGTGGGTGTGTGTGTGTTTGAAAAATGTGTAAACAAGTATATAGGAAAGAAAGAAGTAGCACAATACAGTACATACGATACTGGTATTATGGATAGCAATCTTCCAAGGTTCTTAATTTTAGCCAAATATGACAAACTTTTGATCCAACTACCATATTGTTTAATGATTGTTTAGTGTTTAAGACATATCTGTGTGTGGAAATATGTGTGCTAAATCCCTTGATTTTAGCTAGCCATGTGTGACCTGTTAGTGTAACTTGCTAGCTACATTACATAGCTAGGTAGTCAGCTAGCTTTGCTGGTCAGCTTGATATGCAACTATATCAACTAGATGTGTGAGGCTAGCAAATTAGTTTGCTTAGCTAAGGACATATCATGTAGCTTACATTCCATATAGATGTCTTGAAAAAAAAAACAACTTATAGCTAACATGTTAATGTTTCAACAATCATATTTGTGGTTGGAGATTGTTAAAAGCCTTTTCCATTGTTATATTGAGCTAATTTATTATATTGAGCCTTGATAGCTAGCCATGTGTGACCTGTCAGGGTAACTTGCTAGCTACAATACTTAGCTAGGTATTCAGCTAGTTTTGCTAGTCAGCTTGATATGCAACTATATCAACTACATGTGTGAAGCTAGCAAATTAGTTTGTTTAGCTAAGTAAATATCATGTAGCTTACATTCAATATAGATGTCTTGTAAAAATAAATAAATAAATAAATAATTAAAAATATTGTAGCTAACGTTAATGTTTCAACAGTCATATTTGTGGTTGGAGACATTGTATATAACTGGCTAGCTTCATGACTTAGCTAGATAGACAGCTAGCTATGTTAGTCAGATTGATACGCAATACAACTGTATGTATAAAAACTAGTTTTGCAAAGTTGGCAAGCAATTTTAAGTAAACTAAAAATTTTACTAAAGGTTTTAGAAACAATCTTGTAGCATTCATTTTACTGTTTCAAAAGTCATACAGTCATTCTTGTATATGAGACTGTTAAATTTCCCCCATGGTTGAATTGAACCAATTTCAATGTGACCTGTCAGTATGTAACTTGCTTGTTACATTATTCATCTGGATAGTCAGCTAGATATTCAGCACAACTGGATGTACACAGTGTAGAAGTGTTTTGGAAAGCTACCAATCAATTTTAAGTAAGAACATATGTAGCTAACAGTGAAAGTCTTTTAAATATTTTGTAGCTAGCATTTTTATGTTTCAACAGTCATATTTGTGGGTGAAGACTGATAAAAGCCTTATATAATCAAATTTAGTTAATTAAATGTGACCTGCTAGCTAATGTATGTAATCTACTAGCTACATGACTTATCATATATATTATGAAATACTGTACTATACCTAACATTAAATGTAAATGTCTTGTAAAGAATCTTGTAGCTAGCATTTGAAAGTTTCGACAGTAATATTTGTGGGTGGAGATTGTTAATCGTATTTAACTCATTGTAATAGCATAATCTCTAAGCTGGAAAAGCTAGCGAGATAGAAATACAGATAAGCACTACAATAATATCACAAACCATGATAACCAAATATAGGAATGGGTTTTTCGGCTGAAATAATGTCAGTATTAATATTTTGTACATGATCAAAAAAACAGACAAGCAGCTTACAGCATCCAGACTTCCTTTTTTACAATTATATCCATGACACTGGAGAAACCCAGTGGTTCGCTACAGCGGTTAATAGATGTACTAGAGAATATGAATAGAGTATGTGAATAGCATATATAGTGACAAGCTGATTTACCTTTTTGGCATCCACCAAGACAATCCGTACCAGAACCACGTTGATCCGCGCTCCCAGAGAACGGTCATGGTAGATTTCATTCACCTGGAGAGATAAAAACCAGACGTACATTTGATCCAGGGCTTCCATTCAGTGAGGCAAACAAAAAGCAGTTACTTAGATTTATTATTGAGAAAATGCAATTGATTTAGTCTAGCATCTAGCATAATTAAAAGCAAAGGTTTTTTATTATTCAGTTATTCAAATAAGTTTCATAAACACATCAATGATCAATTGCAGTATGTTTTACCACCGATGATATATAAACTAATAGAGTCGCATATCTTTCTGATGAATGGCTTCATGCTTAAGCAGTCGTTTTACCGTTTTTAAAAGTATATATATTTTTTAGGGTTGGTGCATTATAAGAGTTGTTAAAATTAGAATCCTGGACCACACATGTTGTGTTAAAAAATATAACGCAACATTTAGTGTTATGTTGTGTCTACCAACAGTCGCTGACAGATCAACAGACACAACACGTAGACACAATATTTTAGCAAAATTACACCGAAAATGAACGTCTAAATTAAGCGAGATGTACCTTCTCATTATTTTAATTATTATTATTATTTCACAGTAATCTGCACTAGTCATCCAGCCACCACTGCTATAACACTGTCTACACTATGCTAGTTATAGATGAAGACTCAAAACTTGGTACCATGAAATGACGGGAAAATGGCTACACAGAACACACAGGCATTAGCTACTCAAAACAAAAGAAACGTACCATCTGCTTGTTATCACCTTGAAGTTAAACTCTTCAGTAATACCTTCCGATATTGTTTTTAACATTTCCCTCAACTGCATGTCATCACCATCATCTGCTCTTCATTATGGCACTGGCAGCCATTTCAAAAGTTTTTTAAAATATTGGTCCTTGAAAGTTTTATGGATCAAGTTCAGTTGTAGACTTTAGAAATAAAACTTGCCCATTACGTTCTGTGAGCTGACACGATGTCCTTTTAAACGCAAAGCAAAGGATGCGAGGTCAATAAAATGCCAGGTCAATAAAAAATAGGATGCCAGGTCAATAAAAAATACTCCTGAGAATATAACCTTCAAAGATCCACATTGTATTTTACAGTGGGGAATGAGGTAGGGGATTTTCCTTGTATGCAGTCCCCTTTTGTCGCCAACATGCTAATAGTGGTCATGACCAAAAACTTCACAAAATTTTGGTCTCATTTGACCAAAAGACATGATGCCGACTATAATTCAAATGATGCTTGCTTGAGTTTGTGAGATGCTCTCAGGAAGGGCTTCATTCTTGCATCACTTTCTACAAAAACCTTATCAACCTCATGGTGTTTGACAGCTGATTTTGAAGCTTAGCGTACTTAAGATTATTAAGATACTTAGATATGTAAGTATTTTTATCTTGGGGCAGTGGTGGCTAAGGCTCTGGGTTACTGATCAGAAGGCTGGGGGTTCAAACCCCAGCACTGCCATGCTGCCACTGTTGGGCCCTTGAGCAAGGCCCTTAACCCTCTCTGCTCCAGGAGTGCTGTATCATGTCTGACCCCAGCTTCTTAACATGCTGGTGTATGCAAAGAAACGAATTTCACTGTGCTGTAATGTATACGTGATCAATAAAGACTCATTATCATTTCCTTAATTAATGTAGGTCAGCAACGATTCATCATTTTCCCCCAACGCGAACGGATAACATTAGGATTATGTATGTACGCAACTTCACAACAGCCAACAACAGAGTTCCTACGGACCGAGAGCAAATGTTTTTCAAAAATGACAATTTCTTTGCGTTTACTTCAAATCATTTTGAGTACAAACATTTTTAATTGTTTTTAAAATATACCTTTCTACAATTCTTTTTTGTTCCTGTTGTTTTATGAAAGGTGCCAATAGTACTGAAAGGACAATTTACACAATATTATCACAAAATTTAGCCAATGCGACGCTTTAAACAATCTTATTCTTTGGTTTATTTTTCTTCTGTATTCTTGAGCGAGTTCTTTCTCGCATCACTCCGCGCTTGTTGTGCTGCAAGTAGTTCCTTGTGTAACATGTAACATAGCCGATACACACTTCTGAGTCATTGAGGCGATGTTTAACCAGTACTGAAAGACTAGGAATAAGAGAGGACCTATTTAACTGCACATTTCTCTATTGTGACCTCTCACACCAAATCCTCACCCATCTTTACTTATTCAGTTTGCTAAAGAATGGGACTGTGTGAAAAAGGCTCCCTGACTGAGACAGCAACGGAGACAGGCAAATTGGCCCTGAAGTTCAGACATGGTGTCCTCTGCCTCCCTGGAAGCCTGCTAATGAGACACAGCGATATACACACAACCAACAATAATGAGGTTTATTACAGACTAGCCAGACTACCTGTCTGTTCTGCCATCTGTGTGTTTACTTATTTGTCTTTTTTTTGTTTGTTTTCTATATTGTCCTGTCTTCCCCTACTTCTCTGCCGTGTCACCAACACTGACATGTGGACCTTGCCTGGCCATTAATGCACCTGATCACAAACAATATAATGATGGGTCACTCATCTCCTAGCTGTTTCTGGTACACAGTCACATCCAGGGCTTGGAGCCACATTAATGTGAATACCTGAGAAAATAGTGCCAGACTGTCTGGGCTCTTTAGCAAGATGGTGCAAATATAAACATCGCACAGACTTGACACATGGCAACTACGATATGTAAGGAGAAAAAATACTTAATAATGACAACGCAATGTTTGTTAGACTAGTTGTAATGTTTTATCTGTTCAGAATATTCACATAACACTGGGAGGTAATGCATTAAGTAAGGATCACTTGCAGGTACCCAAATGTTGATTTTTTTTTTTGATTTTTTTTTTTTAAATTGTCAGGGATTCATTTTTTATTAATTATAAAAGCATCATATTGTAATTTCCATCCAACATTTAATGCTGTGGAATGTCCATGAAGTTCCTGTTATCACTTATAACATTACTTCACTAGCCTTTTTTTTTTTTTACCAATGATTTTGCAATGATTATAGAAAATCCCAAGGAAAAAATTTGATTCTATACTCATGTGCTCAAAACACAAGGAAATGTAGTTTACAATTAAAAAAAAAAAAAAAAAAAACAACCAAAAAAAAAAAACAGTGGCACAGTTGATGGTTTCATACGTACAGTATGTCAATAAGTTTATTGGTTTATAAGTTTTGTTTATATTAGTATTTAGTATTGTTTATAAGTTTATTAAAAAAATTATTGGGCTATACCAGGCAGAAAGTAAAATACTGATGCACTACAGTGCCACCATCAGGATGATGCAGGTCTCCACAGTTCCACCATCAGGTGTTACTTGAAAATAACAATAAGAAAGAAAAATAATAGAAATCCTAGGAAATCATATTCAGTGCTTGGACCCCTAATAATGGTAATCTCTTCTATATCTAACACTTCAAGTGTTATCAAACACATCGTACATGGTACGAACAAGCAGTTCGTGTTTAAATGTAGTATTTGAATTTGGCCAGTTAAATATAGAGAAGATTTCCAATATTAGGCATCCAAACTCATTTGGTGCTCAGAGCCCTAAGAATAATAATGAAGAAGAAGAAGAAGCCTTTATTGGTCACATATACATTACAGTAAACATATTTTCTTTGCATATCTCAGCTTGTTAGGAATTTGGGGTCAGAGCGCAGGGTCAGCCATGATGCAGCATTCCTGGAGCGGAGAGGGTTAAGAGCTTTGCTCGAGGGCCCAACAGTGTCAGCTTGGAGGTGTTGGACCTTATAATCAGTAACCCTTAACTACTGAACCAATTTCGATTTCCAAATGGAAATCTCCTCTATATCTACCATTTCAAAGTTAGTCAATGACAGTAATTTGTACATATTGACAAGCAGCCAACTATGTTCAAGTTTGTACTCGAGTCTGTCCTGTTTGAACTCTGGCAATTCCTTAAAACAGCGTTTTTGAAGGGAAACTTGATCAGGCCTGTGATCGTGCGTCCCTGGAAGAGCATGGAGGCTTCTCACTGACCCCAACATTGACTTTCTGAATGTTATTGATCAGTAAATGAGAGTGGGTTCCCTCCCAGGTTTACTTATGCATACCCACAGTACACAGCACCCTCGGGAGGGCGTATTATACTGTAAGGACACTTCTGGTGGTATCCCTTTTCAAGCCAAAACCTCAGTGAACCCTGTCAAGCAGCAGACACACGGCGAAACTGATTTGCCTGTTCCAGAAGCTACACCAGAAATCAGTCAAACTAACTTGAAACATATGGCATCCGTGACAATATGCATTCTACGCTGTCTTCTACATTGGGATGTAGCCTCAACTCAGCTCTGCCCCCCCCCCCCCCCTCTCTCACTCTCTCTCTCTCTCTCTCTCTCTCTCTCTCTCTCTCTCTCTCTGTGTATGTTAATGACTGTAAAAGTGCAGTTCTCATTAGTGCTGCCCTGTTTCTTGGCCTTGCACAGGAGCACAGGGTTTCATCAGTTACTCCACAGCCTACAGGTAACTAATGGAGACCTAGAGGTCGGCAAGTCAGAAAATCATTAATATCAAATTAATAATGGAGTAGGGGCCAGTTGGGAAGACAGGGAATAATGGGGGGTGTGGGGAAAGCAGGGGGAAACGAAAACAGGACGAAACCAAAGACGATAGCGAACGAGGGGTTAGATAACTCTGAGGTAGCATGGGTATGGAGAACAAGGAGAAACCATTTAAATATGTCTCCAATACTGGAGACAGCAAAGTAAAGAACTTTCAGAACAAGAGCAAGCAGGAAATGAGTTGCTACATAACCACAGCTTCTATGTAATTCCTTCAGAACCTCTTGACCTCTTACTCATACGCCATTGTCCCATCCGTTTTCTTTATTTCTTTTTTCATTAATACTGTGGAGGAACATGCCACAGCAGCATGTGCACATGGTCCACGTTCTCTCTGCCTTATTACTGAATGTCTGCCATTTTCACCTGACATTTTGGACTATTATTACCTGTCTGACATTTCAGCGCCAGAACAACGTGTCTACAAAGAGCTGATTACATAATGGCCTCTCCGCTCACGCCTTGTTTACTCCAGAGCACTAATACGGAGGAAGCAATTAATATCGCCGACACGCAGTTCACACAATTAGTGCTGAGCGTGAAGGTTTGTGATCCGTTACTCATCCACTACTGATCCACTGACAGGATGTGAGTAATGAATTCACTCCGAGTTGCCCATCACTGCATGGATGAATGTCGATGGCCTTCGAGACCAAGAACCAAGACGCTTGAAGGTCTCCGGGGGGGTGTCCATGGAGATCTTTAGCTATAAGCTACAAAGGTTACTGATGACTTAGATTTGAATCACAGCTGTGTCATGTGATGTCTGGGTTTGTATAGAGGAATACAGATTGTAATATATAAAGAGGGAAAGAAATATTTTATAACGGCTGCACAGTAAACACCAATAAATATTTGAATACGTACTGAATACTGTAAAACGTTCCCGGGATAGGCTTGGATCGGACAGAAGGATTTCGTTTGTATAATAACATCAGACTAAAATCGGTTTCATGCCTCCTTAAGTGTCTTCATTAATCAGATCTTAATCTATTTTGGGTGCACTTAAAACTCCACTTGTATATGGATATCATTGATTCTTCATCATTCTAATAAACCTGTTAAACCCACTTGTGCATTTTTAAAATTTATTTATTTATTTGTTTGCAGATCTTTGGCCCTGAGGGTGTCTGAGATTAGGTCTACACAGGTCACTGTTTTGCTTCTCATGCAATAAAGTTCCCATTCAGCAGTTCACAGTTCGACTCCCACGCTGACATCGACATGTACTCATCCAGGGAGAAAAACTATTCTCAATCGCGTGCACGTAAACGCAGACACACACCACCTGTAACACACTCGACGAGACAAACGTTAAACACGCCGTCCTTTCCGAGGACCTTCCACTGACATAATGATTACTGTGGCGAATTGTTATGCTACACCTACACCTACACCTGACCCTGACCTTAACCTCAATAACCGAAACGTTTCTTTTCAGTTCAAACAAACAAACAAACAAACAAACAAATCATATTTTCAAATAAAAGCACCACATTTTTGTGAGGACCGGGTGATTTTGAGGACATTTCACACTTGTATAATTATGTGGACTTTTTTTTTTACTTTACTTTGTTACTTTTTGGTCCTCACAAAGGTCTAAATATGCAAACACACACACACACACACACACACACACACACACACACACCTCTGAGAGCAAAACACACAATACACACATCAAACAACCCAATTCCCCAACATACATACACACACACACACATACAAACACACACACACACACACGCACACACACATACACGCACACACACATACACGCACACACACATCCCTGAGAGCACAACACACAATACACACATCAAACACATTAAACAACCTAAACCCCAACATACATACACACACACACACACACACACACACATCACTGAGAGCACAACACACAATACACACATCAAACAACCTAGACACCAACACACACACACACACACACACACACACACACACACACACACACACACACGAGTGTATATCATCAGTTCTTGAGTCTATAAGAAAAATTCATAATGGTACATGCTCAATGTCAGACACACACACACACACACACACACACACACACACACACACACACACACATACACACACAAACAAACACACACACATCCCTGAGAGCACAACACACAATACACACATCAAACACATTAAACAACCTAAACCCCAACATACACACACACACACACACACACACACACACATCACTGAGAGCACAACACAAAATACACACATCAAACAACCTAGACACCAACACACACACACACACACACACGAGTGTATATCATCAGTTCTTGAGTCTATAAGAAAAATTCATAATGGTACATGCTCAATGTCACACACACACACACACACACACACACACACACACACACACACACACACACATCCCTGAGAGCACAACACACAATACACACATCAAACACATTAAACAACCTAAACCCTAACACACACACACACACACACACACACTGGGGGTAAGGATTTGCAACACCCTGCTCCAACCTCTCATCACATTCCCGTTTGTTTCCCACTTTTTAAGAACCGAGTGAGGAAGACCTGCTCTCCAAAGGAAATAAAAAGCAAACTCAACGTTCAAAAACAAAGCGGGAGAGCGGGAGTGATGCGTGGGAGAGCGCCTGCAACAATATTTTTATATTTCTGCTAATGCTTTTCAGTCATTTATTTGGAATACAGAATCTGAACTTTCCCTTCTTGGGGATAAAAAAAAACGATGGGGAGAGACGAGAGGCGACAGCAGCTTCACAAACACCAGATGAGAAATGTTTCTTAGGAATCAACAAACTCCAACGTTAAGCGTAACTAAAAATGGATAAAAAGTACAATGTGCGATTCTTTAATAAATGAAAAATAAGGCCAATTGCTGTGGTATGAGAGAAATAAACTGTGCACAGCGACTGGAAAGAGGGAACCGGAACTCATGCATTTGGGTCACATGGCCCGTCATTGATTATGTTCCTATAACAACATTCCATCGAGGCTTTTTATCTCCTGTATATGATTTAGAGCAGTACTATTCCATTTCTGGCATGCAATACAGTATATATGCAGTCTATATATGCATTTGTGTGTGTGTGTGTGTGTGTGTGTGTGTGATACTAGGTCTTCCAAGTTTTTGAATACAGGTCAGTCATGGTCACTTCCTGGTATGGCAAGTTATTCGTGGTGTATCTGAAAGCATCGTTTCAAAACACACATGCAGGTGGGGGGAGGCGGGGGCAGGCGGGGGGAGGCGGGGGCAGGCGGGGGGAGGCGGGGGGAGTCAGCGGCGGGTGGGTGTAAGTATGTTTTACATTTATTTGAACTTTTCCAGGAATCAGAAGCAGAACAGGTCAAAACACAAGGTTATTACAGGAGAAGAAGCCATCTAAACACTGCTGCCATCTCTCCCTGCGTTTCATTAGACCACACACACACACACACACACACACACACACTGCAGACACTCTTTCTCTCTCTCTCTCTCTCTCTCTCTCTCTCTTCACCTCTCTGGCCACGCCGTTTAATTTGAGGAGATTAAAGGATGGATTGGGAGGAGCAGATGAGCGAGCTTTTCTCTCTGAGCCATATTTCCTCTGGCTTACTGTCACCTCAGGCCACATGGTGCAAAGCCTCTGACCTACAACAGCCAGACGCTTACATCATCCGGCAGGGGAAAGCTGCGAAAATCCGGCAAAAACAGCAAAAGTGAGGTGTCAAACATGAAAATGAATGGTTCGCTAAGGAATGAAATCGACGATGCTAATTTAAACACTGCAGAATCATAAATATCGCTAAACATATGGACATCATGTACACTGAATTATGAGATCATTCTCTAAATAATAAACTCTAAATAATAAAGGTATATGGGTCAGAGTTGCATGGTGTCTTTTTTTTTTTTTAAGATGTCTGTATAAACAAAATCTGATTTTTAGGCCAATTTATTCATATTAACTAAATACAAACCATAATATAAAATATATAACACCAGGGATATTACACATCACTGTAGTATCAGTTTACTACACCCTTCAAACGGGGATGTTAATAGGTGACCTACGGCGGTGTACAATTTTGATAAACTGTGTAGTTTGCTCAGTTGTAGTTTGTGACAGTGACAGGAAACGAAGCGATATTCGATCTTCCGCCGTCGATCCGTTACGGTACCTCGGTGACAAGAAGCCGCAGTTTTGTCTTACGGACCTCCAAAGAGAGAAAAAAGACGAGTGAGGGATCGACTGTTTCCGACTGTAAGCATTAAAAGCGACTATAAATAGGTAAACGGAATGATATGCCGTTTTTTTTTTAAGCCGTTGGAAAACCGCTGTGGTATATGAGGAATAAAACACGTCAGGACGTCACACCACTGCATTTCCCTGATTATAGCTAATACACAATCGTGTTCACAAACCAAAAGGCAGATATGGTTATCTCAGCCAAACACGTAAGCATATATCGAAAGAGACAGACTCGGCTACAAAGCGTAACATGGAATTCTCCTAAAACTAAACGCACGCTAGGAATAAAGAAACAGAGAAACACAGGTGAGCAACACTGTGAGCAAATACAGGCACGCTGACACAAGACTCCACAAATTGCAATGGCACCACAGGGACTATTGTTGCATGGGTATTGATGAAACGACACACGACTGCAGGTGATGTTGGATGAACAGAGGCAGGGACGAGGAGGAACAGGAAACGCTTATCCTCCTAGAATGGTAAATGGTCTGCACTTATATAGCACTTTTTTAACCTGAGCGGTTCCAAAGCGCTTTACACTGTGTCTCATTCACCCGTTCACACACACTCACGCACCAATGGTAGCAGAGCTGCTATGCAAGGCGCTAACTTGCCATCTGGAGCTCAGAACAAATCCGACTCTGAAAGAGAATAATGAAAGCACTCACGATGTTCATGAGCGTAAGCAGGTACTTCTCGACGTGTTGCGATCCATGGAACTGCACCACCGAATCGTCAACCCCAAGCAGCACCTCAATGTTGTATGCTCGCTCGGGAGACTGACGGCGAGTTCTCCGGCTCTGGTTCGCACTCCGCTCTACTCCTTCATACAGAGTCTCCAGATCCAGTAGACCTCCAAGATCAGCACCTGGAACAGACATAAGCATGAGAACAAAACATGTCTGGAGAACATAACATGAGGACTGGCTGGTATAAACAGGTTAAGCGCATTTCGTTTCATTTTTGGAATCCATGTCAGATCATCTTCCGTTAACAAACGTCTTGCGCAGGATTGTTCTGGACTTTTGTGTAATTAAGCATAGCAGCACTATTAACGACTGTAAGAAAAAATACACTGAATGGGATGAAGAAGAGGCTGGGACTGATTTCCTTTTAGCCCAGACTGTAGATCCATTTGTGTCCCCTAGATTTGATCTCCAATTGGCATGACGTATCCAGAACACGTCATGAGTAGTGATTAAGAAGGCGCATGTGTCACGTGAAATGTGCAACAGGTGTTACGGACGTGAACGTATTTACTCTGTCAGCCTTTTCACTAAATACGCATCGTCCAATCAAAATTCTAATCCCACAAAAAAGGATCCATCCAGCCAAGGATCCATCCATGCATTTTCCATACCATGTATCCTACACAGGGTTGCCAGGAGCCTGGAGCCTATCCCAGGGAACTCAGGGTACAAGGTAGGGGACACTCTGGACAGGGTGCCAAGCCATCGCAGGGCACAATCGCACACACACTACGAACAAGTTGGAAATGCCAGTCAACCTACAACGGGCATGGGGTTTGAACCACAACCCCGGAGGTACGAAGCAAACATGCCAACAACTAAGCCACCATGCTCTCCAGAACCGCAAATTTTGTGCGTGTGTGTGTGTGTTTTTAAGGGTTATACTTCTGTTTAGAACGGCTAAAATTTGGAGGAAATGTGCCATAAACCCAGTAGAGAATTTACAGACTTGAAAAACGTATATATATATATATATATATATATATGTGTGTGTGTCACACAGATACAGCTGCCTATCTGCTTTAAATGTGTGCTTGTGTGTGCATAATAGTTTGCCCCACGTCATTATTATGCCATCGATGACACGTGATATAATGCATTACTCAACACTAATAGTTTCATTGTCGAGCTATTGGTGGATATTATTGGATCAAGTGCTATTAAAACGATTAGATGGAACATTTAAGAGGTCACGACCGAAAAATCCGTTAATAATACACAAAGATCATGAGGTGAGCTTACAAAAACAACAAATTCGGAATATACTTTAAACAGGAGTGTTTCCAAGAAAATGGGACATTGCAACGTAGACGTAGAGTGAAGCTTGTTTCAAACAGCTCGGTGCTCTTCACACAGCCACGGAAAAGAGAACATAACAAGAAGAATGCAGCATCTCCATCCTCATCTCCATCACCCCGTCAGCTGGGGGCATCATCTACCATCTGATTATATAACGTTTCCCTGGCAACCCGCTCATGGGTAAAACAATGCTCAGGCACAGGCTAATATTGGCTCAGCACTCACTTCCTTATTGGAAGATAATCCTGGAAGTCAGACTGAAATTCATCATCTTAACACTCCATGTCTGCTGCACGTTATTAAAGCATGGCAGAGCGAGACGAAAACACGAGGATGCCAAAAGATCCAAACCAAGACAGACATGGAGGTGTTGTTTATTTTTTTCTTTCTTTTTTTTTTTTTTTTTTCCCCCTGCAGGCTGCAGCTTCATTCCACTGCCAGGTGTTCCTGTCTGCAGGGTGCATGTCAGCAGATTTTCCCCTAGCCTTGTTAATAAAATTAACCCAAAAAGTGCATTCTCTATCAAAACAATCATCAATGTTTTGCATTAACGCTTTTATTTTTATAGGCATGATGTAATATCCACACCATCTGTTTTAAATAATGCATTTAGATATTAATGCTTATGCAAGAGCTTCTGCAGTAAGCAGGTCTCTTTTGTTTTTGTTTTCATTACTTTATGACTCGGAGCCTTCGTTTCCTTAGTGGGTTTATTTGGAATATAAGCGTTTATATGAGTTGGCGTGTATAGTTCGCTAACAGATGAATCTATTGTATGTGGAACAAAGGAAATATTTGCTAATGAGAACAACATGTATGAGACAAACTAAATGTGAATCTAGGTTTTCGGTTGCTTTTTTTTTTTTATCTGAAGAGCGGAGAATACTGTGCGGAAATAATTTATAAGTTGTAAATCATTTTCAGTGTTTAACACTTCTTACATCTTCAGCTAAACGACAACCAGAATTCTCAACCTATCATGATACCTGATACCATGTCTATCTTCATGGTGTATTGTGACCCCAAGTTCTTCCTGTCCAGCTGGTGATCCTGAAGTCTCTTGTATTCTCCTGCCAGAAAAAAAAAAACAAAAAAAACTCTGGTCTCTTATGCTTCTTCTGCTGGAGAAACCACAAGACACATTTTTCTTCTCCTGGTGGAGAAAATGCTGGACCTGTTTTCTGGACATCACCTTTTTCCAGTTGGGGGAAATGTAGGATGTTTCTTCCAACTCCAATACCTTTTTGGAGAAAGTTCTGGATGAGTATTCTCCCTCCTGTGGGGTCTAGACATCCCCCTCATGCTGGAGAACATCTCTTTCCTTGGATTTCCCTCCTACTGAAGAAAAGAGTAAACAGTGGCCATTTCTTCTCCCTGCTTATGGACAAAATGCTGGTCAGCTTGTCCTCCTCCATTTCTTTCATGCTGGAGAAAGTGGTGAGTATCTCTTTGCCCTCTTGCTGGAAAAAAATGTAAGACATCGCTTTGTTCTCCTATTGGAGAGAATGTTGGACATCTCTTTGTCCTCTTGATGGAGAGAATGCTGGACATATCTTTGTCCTCCTTTGGGGGGTAGGGGTGAAAATGTCAAACATGTCTTTGTCCTCTTGATGGAGAGAATGCTGGACATATCTTTGTCCTCTTGATGGAGAGAATGCTGGACATCTCTTTGTCCTCTTGATGGAGAGAATGCTGGACATCTCTTTGCCTTTCTGCTGGAGAGAATGGTGGAAATCTCTTTGTCCTCCTGCTTGAGAGAACATTGGACATCTCTTTGTCCTTCTGTTGGAGAGAATGCTGGATATCTCTTTGTCCTCTTGATGGAGAGAATGCTAGACATATCTTTGTCCTCCTTTGGGGGGTAGGGGTGAAAATGTCAAACATGTCTTTGTCCTCTTGATGGAGAGAATGCTGGACATCTCTTTGCCTTTCTGCTGGAGAGAATGCTGGAAATGTCTTTGTCCTCCTGCTTGAGAGAACATTGGACATCTCTTTGTCCTTCTGTTCTAGAGAATGCTGGACATCTCTTTGTCCTCTTGATGTAGAGAATGCTGGACATATCTTTGTCCTCTTGATGGAGAGAATGCTGGACATCTCTTTGTCCTCTTGATGGAGAGAATGCTGGACATCTCTTTGTCCTCTTGATGGAGAGAATGCTGGACATCTCTTTGTCCTCTTGATGGAGAGAATGCTGGACATCTCTTTGTCCTCTTGATTGAGAGAATGCTGGACATCTCTTTGCCTTTCTGCTGGAGAGAATGCTGGACATCTCTTTGTCATCCTGCTAGAGAAAACATTGGACATCTCTTTGTCCTTCTGTTGGAGAGAATGCTGGACATCTCTTTGTCCTCTTGTTCGAGAGAATGCTGGACATCCCTTTGCCTTTCTGCTGGAGAGAATGCTGGACATCTCTTTGTATTCCTGCTCGAGAGAACATTGGACATCTCTTTGTCCTCCTGCTGGATAGAATGCTAGTCATATCATTCCTTGCTTGTTAGAGAGAACATTGGACATCCTTTTGCCCTCTTCATGGAGCAAATGCTGGATATCTTTTGCTCTCCTGCTGGACAGAACACTTGATGTCTCTTCATTCTACTTCGAGGGCTTTTTGCATTCTGATGGGGGCAACCTCGCCCTTATCAGGGCATGAAGCTGCTTTGTCGTTCAACCTTTATAAATGTCAAGAGTGTCTGGGAGAAAAGGAGAGGGCATGAACAAAAGGTGCAGGGTGCTAGGACGAGAATGAGAGTGAGAGAAGAGATCCTGTAATCCATGAAGAGCGATGAATGAATTGCTGCATCCTCCTCTCTTTATAGAGGGATATATTTTAAAACTCCAAACGGATGAGAATGTTTCCAGGAAATGCAGGACTTTCACACTTGCGTTATTTTTCTGAACCCTGGGCCATTCGTTGTGAGAGTCTGGTAGGTTTGATCAGGTGTGAAATCTGTCTTTTTTGAGCCCCGGAGCAGTTCAGAGAACCAATCATTAGTCCTCACAATACAGTGGTCTGAGGCTCACCAAACCATGCAGTCCACATCAGGTACGGAAGCGATCTGCTCTTGGAGTCGGCAAGTCACCTGATTGGTTCAACTTGTCACATTACTTTCTGATTCAAGTTTTGTGATGGCTGGGGCAAGGAGCTACACCTTACGGATACAGAAAATAAGACTTTCATATAGATAAGACTGGAGCACTGTCATTAGCTCACACTTGTTGTGCAAGTGCTTGCACTGAGAGCCTCGTGAAAAATGTACCTTAATCTGGCCTGCATGCCTAAAAATCTTTGCATCCATGAACATTTCCTTGTTTGCCTTTATTCCTGCACAATAACATTCCTTGCATCCAAAAAAAGTTCTGTTCTTTGCCGCTTGAGCACATGGAAGAACCTAGTGCCTACCAGTCTGCAACCCTGCACGCACAAAAAGTAATATCGAATTGCACAATCAATCCCTGTTCCAATAGGAATTCTTCTAAAACCTGAGATTACAAGCCCCGCCCTCAAACAAGCCCAGAATTCAACTTAGTGTAGCCTCAAATATTGAATGGGTCAAGTGTGAAAACGTTTTTTTGGGGGGGTTTTTGGACCTTTTGGGCATCTTTAATTCCATAGCTGGTTCTGTCTTCCTGTACAGCTTACTGTTTCAAGTTTCCACCAGGAGGATAAAGCACTGTGGCATTGCAGAGC
Organism: Ictalurus punctatus; assembly: GCF_001660625.3. Taxonomy (NCBI): domain Eukaryota; kingdom Metazoa; phylum Chordata; class Actinopteri; order Siluriformes; family Ictaluridae; genus Ictalurus; species Ictalurus punctatus. The sequence goes on from NC_030423.2 coordinate 26,439,329, forward strand.
AGCTCGAAGGTTGAACTGGCCTGGATTAGAAAGAAGTTCTGGGAAACAAGTGAACACCTCAAGGTTACCCCAAAGCAAAATGCTATTGTATATGACATATTACACACTATTCCCCACTGAGCAACGAATGTGTATCATACAGATACAGTACAGAAACAGTAGTTGAGGGTCTGTTAAGCCATGGTTTATTCTGTCCTGCATGTAGACACTCTGACAATTTAATCTATTAGCATTACACCACAGACTATAGTTGTGTTTGTGAGCCCTAGAACAGTGGGGTCTGTTTACATGCATTTTGCACACAACAATTCCACAATATACACTGTGGTTACACTGAGCTTCCCAACACACACTACACACATAACTTGAAAAGACTCTGGCTCTACGCGTATAAAAACATCCTGTCCAAAATTCCCTTTGGATGACCTCTGGGGACCTTAAGTGATCTTTATTGAGCTGTGTGTGTGTGTGTGTGTGTGTGTGTGTGTTTGCTTGTTTGTGTGCACGTATGTGAAGCAGCCATTCAGCCAACTTTTGCGTGCTACTGAACAGTGTGAGTTCAACTTGAGGGAAATCAGAGACTGCACAACATATTTGCTAATTGCCTCTTCTTATCTACTGCACTCTCCCCATGCCTTTTAATCTTTAATGATGAGTTGTAAAAGCCAGGATCGAATTAAGCCTTTAGGACCGGGCTAAAAAAAAAAAACAAACCAAAAAAAAAAAAAACCAACCTAGCAATAACGGCAGTGAGTAAATCATTTTCAGCCGTAATCAAGTGTACCATTTGATTAAAATGCGCATTAATATGCAAGCGAGGATTAAATCTCTTTATAAGGCAATGCGATATTCTATAATAGTGCTCATGTTAATGTAATACCATTCTGTAGTACAATCCTGTAAACAACTCTTGCGTCCATGATAAAATAACTGAAGTACTGTAAATCCCTATGGCTTACTGACGTTTAGATGAAGAAAAAAAAAAACTGGCGAGGACTCAATATTACAACAATATTATATATATATATATATATATATATATATATATATATATATATACACACACACACACTGGGTCATTTTTTCATCATTTGGACTTGTTGCACATGAGCTATCCCTAGAGCCTTACTTCTTACATTCTTATATAGTAGCAACATCCTCCAAGGCCAAATAGAGGCAGGTACAGACTGCCGCAATGCATCCTGGGATTAACGGTAAACTCTGCTACAAGGAGACATCAAACTATTTACACGTTTCAGTTCTGGATGGGTGCATGAAAGGTGAGATTTTTATAAATGGGAGAGAGAGAGAGCAAGCAAGAGTGAGAGAGATGTTCCGATCCAGGTAAACAGAAGAAATGGTAAGAGGGAGAAGAATGACATACACCAGTCAGCCATAACATCAAAACCACCTGCCAAATATTGCGTAAGTCCCCTTTGTTGTGTCACCAAAACGGCTCTGACCCGTCAAGGCATGGACTCCACAAGACCTCTGAAGGTGTGCTGTGGTATCTGGCACCAAGACGTTAGCAGCAGATCCTTTAAGTCCTGTGAGTTGCAAAGTAGGGCCTCCATGGATCGGACGTTTTTTGTCCAGCACATCCCACAGATGCTGGATCGGCTTGAAATCTGGGGAATTTGGAGACCAAGTCACTCTTTGTCATGTTCCTCAAACCGTTCCTGAACAATTTCTGCACTGTATCCTGCTGTGATTAGGGAATACCACTACTATGCAGAGGTGTACTCGGTCTGTAATTGCGCGAGTGTTTGGTATGCGTATTTATAATGGTATGGTTATTGAGTGTAATCGGTAATCGGTAAACCTAGAACGTGACAGAGAGCATGTGGGCTCAGAGGTGTAGTCCTCGGCGGCCATGTTCGTAGGCCGCGATGCTGCTTGGGAAATGAACTTTGATGCCAATTCCAGGACTGACATGTATAAGAATGAATGTGTTGCTATTTAACAAATAAAAACATATAATTGCTGATATAGTGATGCTTGTCTCGTTTTTTGTCGTATTAACTACAAGAAAGAGAGAGAGAAAAAAAGAGAGATGCTGGTGAGGAAACAAAGGCTTATGACTGCTATTATATAATTGAAAACAGGAACCGATATCTTCCCTGGACACTCCACAACATTAACTATGACTATAAACAATTTCCAGTACGAAATCGTTGTGGTATAGAGGAATAAAACACTTTGGGATGTACTGTAATGACTAGAATGACTTGCAGTGCTGTATTATAATGTCTGAAAATGGACCGACTGACTGCACGTCCAAACATTGACTGTGATGATCGCTCAAAAGCGTCAGGATAGTGGTCCTAGCCTCGTGAATGACGAGGTATGAAAACTCAAACGTTCCTCCCGGGACATCAGCAGACAGGCAGTCGCAGTGTGTGGCTGTGTACTGTTTATCCGCTCAGGAAACACCCTCTGTAAACGTGGTAATAGAGGCAGTGTGTGGTCACTGCTGTGTTACACGAGATGGTGGAGTAAGAGAAGATGCAGAAAGACCTGAGCTAAACACAACGCCCTGTTAAGTGCACAGAAGAAAAGCTGATCATGACGACTGTATGCGAGGGTGACCCTCCCGTCACCTTGTCTGAAGAGCAGACAGGGGGGAATGGGGGAGCGAATCGATAGCGCTCAGGGAAGAAGCAGTCAAGGCACAGCTGACCTCCACTGCTGCTCCACATCCTGTAGCTAACACAATGATAAACCCAACCGTGTGTCCTCTCATATTCAGAACAGCGAGACACACAACAGAGACAGAGTGAATAAACCCTCTCTCTGTCTCTCTCTCTCTATGCAGTTTATTTATTTCAGAAATTGAATGATGATTTCATCTGGAACACACTAGGGTTAAATCATATAGTGACTTAGACGCTAGGCTACACTCCTAACCTAGACCTTGTAAGGAATGAGCATACATTTCACATAGTGATGGAAAACTCCAATGCAGAAAGAAAAAAGGCCAGGCCTCCATCCATCCATCCATCCATCCATCCATCCATCCGTCCATCCATCCGTCCATCCGTCCATCCATCCAGCAGCTACAGGAAGCCGGTGGAGGGAGCGTAGCAATGGGATGGTGTGGGAGAATTTAGGGAGGTTGAAAACAATTCATAGTGCTTTTATAACCAACTGTTTCATAAAACCATTTTCTAAAATCAACTGCTCCGTGTCATGCCTTGGAACACCCATACGCACGCCGTCTCACGTCATATCGTGTTATTACACTCTTAGTTTTATTACGTTTCCATCAAATTCACATCCGATGTTTACTCCTTACATCTTGCTCGAAAATCCTAATTCGACTCTAAGCCTTAGAGGCGTTAAACATATCGAACATAGTGCTAGTGTTCACTCTAAAACATAAATATGTAGCGCATGTGAAAGATTAGATTTAGACCGCACCAATGAAATCAAATCCCTTCTAACATTTCGCAACATTCACCTAGCGCTTTTTCCTTTGCTAAGAGTTTCAAATCTGAGAGTATTTCAAAAGTTCAATGTACAAGGAAAAAAAGTTATGAGAGGCACAACTGAATGTCTAGGAAGAGTTATTACTCACATTTAACACGGTAGTCATAACACCATCCGTCAATATTACGGGTCAAAGGAGGCTATTTTGCACATGTTAGTCTAGACTGTGTTATAACACGTCTGTCTGGTGTGCTAGAGATGATGGTGTGACAAATCTTATGCTTGATTTAATTACTGGCACTTATTATGAATCCTGCAACATGGAACATTTTTATTTGATTTCGTTTTGAAGTACTGACATTGGAACAAGAAATATCTGGGAATATTCGATTTCATTTGCACTATAGCGCTCTTATAATACGATAGACACGCGGTCACAGAACAGCTGGACAGAAGTCTGGATGGAGATCTCCTTTAGATCCCAAATGAAGAAAAATGTCCCTGAGACGACATGAGGAACCTTGAGAGGAACTACGTGATGCCAAATAGTGCGATTATACATCATTATAGTATACAGGTGCAGAAGTGTGAAGACAGACGGTGTGGCCTAAGTGTGTTGAAAGTATGAGCAGTCCCTTGGATGAGCACAGGACAGGCTTTATGATTAGAGCAACAGTGCTTAGGTAGATAGCTACAGAATCCTGATTTGGACGAGGTTCCCCTGAGACTTGGTTCTAAAATATCGTTCGATTCACATGGTGCTGAACTTTTTTCTAATTGTGTCTTACTGTTGCAGTACAGACCTGAAAACCAGCCAGCTCATAGCATAGAGTTACCGCTCATAAATCTTAAGCCCTGAAGTGTGTATACGGTGTGTATACAGGTGGGAGTATATCTGTGTCAGTGAGCGAGTGAGTGAGTGTGTGTGTGTGTGCAGCTCAAAGCACAAGAATGAGTTATAACATCATCAGTCAAGGTTTGTCTACCAGAAGACCTTGTCACTGAGGCCAACCCAGTTCCAGTGTAACTCAAGCACTGATATTACAGTGATATTTACCGCATAATGTGTGAGAGGAAATGGGAGAAAAGAGAAAAGCTTTCTGACAAGCGACTCGTCTCATTGAGTAAAGTAAATGATTTAAGAGTCGGTACATGTGCGTGTGTATGCGCATACTGTGTTCGAACTGAAATAGCATCGACCCCGACGCTCTATTTATAGACACGGGGAAATCAATATCAGCAAGCGATGTTTTAAGAACGACCCCGATCACTGTAATAAGGCCACGAGGGACTCGGTACACTGGCGTCCTTCACACTTCTAAAGCAAATCAGTCATTACTGGATCTCGTGGCCTGGCGCGCTATCTGAACGCGGCCTCGTCGTTTCACCCGGGCCTAATTACTAACAGCTTGTGTATAAATACAGCGTGTCCTTGCTGTCACAGAGATCTGATTGGTGCGACACGTTTCTGACACGTTTCACAATCGCATCTCCTTATCCGCTACATTCGCATCAATTTCTCACCCTGTGTCTCTCTCTCTCTCTCTCTCTCTCTCTCTTCTCCTCTCAGAAGAAAAGCTAAACTAAACGTTATTACTCCGGTTTAAGAAGCTTGTGCCAAGCCACCCACTCACAGCAAGCAGGTGAGAAAAAAGCAGCCAGCTAGGAATTCACTCGTCAGCGCGTAGACACATCTCCTGTCGCTAGTTTAGGATAAAACGCCGACAGTTTTATTCCAGCACGAACCTGTGATGAGCACTAGATGTTCAGGAGGAAGGAAGTCAAACGGATCGATCTATTTTTGTGATTATATCTCAACAAAAATAAAGGAATGTGCAACACAGGCAGAAATATTTCCATGACCTTCGGCACAGGCGGTACCTTTGTGTAATTATGCTGGGTGGGGTGTACAAAAATACTTTATCAAGAGGTGTGGTAAGGCATGCCGCTGCTTCACCCATGTCAGTATAGGCGCTTTTTATTTTTTTTTGGTAGTTTTTTTTTTTTTTTCTGGCCACAAAACATCTTATGGGCAACCAAAATATAAATAGGTTTTCAAAGCTATTCATTTTTAATTAGTCGACGAGTAATTCAAAAAAAGTACTCGACTAGCCTTGTTTGCCATAGCTATTTTTAGCTTGTTTTATTCGTGCGGCCATAAAATCAAGCCGCGCTTCAATTAACGGCAATACAGAAGCTACAAATGACTTTATGCTACACTGTTAACAACAAAATCAAATATGTTAGTTCTGTAAATGTAAACATGTGCAAAATAATAAACGTGTGTATAATATTACACTCTTTAACGACGTACTAATAAACGCAAGCGTGTGGATGATGTGATTTTGGAACGGAGAGCACGCAGCATGGAAGCTCATGTCCATCGACAGAGCCCTCGTTATAGCTCAGTGAGTTGCCTTTCTTGAATGCAAGATGCAGCATCTACATGTCTACGGCAGCGTCTTGGAGGTTTTCCGTCATGTTCAAATACGATAGGATCTGGAAAAGCCGTTTTGAGCTGCTCACAGGCTCTAAACTAGCCGAGTGGGATGGGATAGTGATAAGCAACTTGTGGCTCTGAATGCACAGTGGCAGGATTTTAATTACGTTTTATTTTGCTTTAAAGGTAAAACAAAAGGTGGTGGTTTAGTGGTTAGCATGTTCGCCTCACACCTCCACTTCCCATCGCAGCCGTGTGTGTGCGGTGTTTGCATGTTTTCTCCGTGCTGCGGGGGTTTCCTCCGGGTACTCCGGTTTCCTCGCCCAGTCCAAAGACACGCGTGGTAGGTTGATTAGCATGTCCGAATTGTCCGTAGTGTATGAATGGGTGTGTGAATGTGTATGTGATTGTGCCCTGCGATGGACTGGCACCCTGCCCAGGGTGTACTCCGCCTTGTGCCCCATGCTCCCTGGGATAGGCTCCAGGTTTCCCCGTGACCCTGAAGGATAAGCCGAATAGGAAATGGATGGATGGTAAAACGATGAGCTCACGATGAGCAACTGACTGCAGAATTGGCTTTACAGTATCAACTCAGAAATAATTTCAGACTAACAATGTACATCTATCCGCTTTCTTTCCCACCTGTCTATTTGTTTTTCTTTCCACTGCTCCGGCTATTCCACGCCCCCACCGCAGCGACTAATGCATGTATTACTCGACTAGTCTATGCAACTCCCTATCAGTACTTAATACTCTGAATAAACAATGCCTCTCACATTCAACTGTCAGAATATCTGCCCTGTCGATATTACATTGCTCCAAAACACAAGTTAAACCACGCCATGCCGCTGCATGTATTGTGCTTCAATAGGTATGTTTGTCTCAGAGAGATTCCTGTAACCATCTTCTTTTTATTTTTTTTTTTATTTTGCTCAACTCGGTGAACCCTGCTCGCTCTGCCGGAGAGAACGGGTTTGGAGAAGATATCATAAGGGTGCGGAACAATATGTATGCAAATGATGCCATCAGGATGCGCCACCAGGGAATACACCCGCATCGTTTATGATTTATGGAAATTCATCGGCCACTTATATATTCTTTAATTGAGCAAAAACCCAAGGAGGAATTACCAGGCTCTTTTTTTTTTTTTAAATAAAGATTTACACTCGTTTTGCCTGATCCATCTTTCCGATGGTGGCGAACGGGCTGTTACAGTAAAATAAAGAAAGAATGATGAACTCGAAGCTAAATCAAATAAAGCCAGGTAGACTTTAGTGTGTTTTCCACTAACACTATGAATTGCACTATGAAGATCCAAGCTTATGAATCAGAAATTACTTTAAATAGCCGTTTTCTGCTTATTGTTTAGTTCTTAAACATGTTGTTATGATTGATGTGTTTATTACTGTATCACAACTCGCTTCTTTTTGCCCAACAGTTGTGCACTGGTGGAAGGTAGAACGCAACGTATCAGTAGTATAAGTGTACTTAGAATCCTTTAAAAGCCTTCAGCAGTTAGCACAATTGACCAGAGTTGGTCAATAGTGCAATTTTCTCAAGGCAAAGGTAGATTCCTGGATGTTCTGGTAGATTCCTTGATTCCTAGAGTGTCTGTTTTTTCTTCTCGGATTGATATGGGATTCACACCCACGCTACAGAAACAGCAGGTTTGCCAGGCATCTGAGAAATAAACCTTTCAAAGAGAACAGACAAACATTCTTCGTCTCTGATGGCACCGAGATCGACATGTGCGCCATTGGTGAAGAGATTGCAGGGGCCGCAAGTTCGATTCCTAGCAGTGCCATTGCTCGTCACTGGTAAAGAAGAATATCCTGCCAATACTGTGCAGCTCTCACCATCGGGTCATATAGAATTGGAAACTTATGAACGGTACACGTTTAGCTTATTTGGCTGTCCTACACCACAGCATGAGCAGCAGCTTGAAAACATGCTATGCGCACAGCAGAGGACGCAAATATTAGCCTTCGATATGTTTGTCTAGAGACCAAATAACCCCTGGGAGACTGTAACACAGGACACAAGCACAAGTGCTCGGCGTGATATTTATTTAGGGCAATCCATGAATTGTCATCAGAATACACAGCAGGTTCCAAGACACAGGCAGGGAGCAAATCATAACCGAGGAACAAGCAAGAGTCCAGGCCAGGAAACAAGGAACAATGAAACAAGGCACCTGGAAAGGAAAGGAACCAGGACTTACGGACATAAAGCCTTCGCAATAAGACAAAGAAACAGCAGACAAAACACAGAACAGGTGCACACATTTGGGGAACAAACCAATGACAGAGTCAAGGAAGAGACAAGACCAGAACCAAAACAAAGGTAAATGTCAAAACATAAACAAATATACATGTAGGTCATAGAACAAGCTCAAGCAGAGTGTGCTGTGCTCAGAATTACACCATGCACTGGCAAAAGGAGTTCAGGACAGAGACTTTTGAGGGATAAATGTGCAAAAAAAAGCAAAAAAACAAACAAACCCAACCATATTTAATACACCTTATTTGACCATATACATTGATATCCTAATCATGGTATAACTGGATCTGTCTAGCTTCAGAAGGTTTTTACCCTCCCGTATAGCCTCCAGATGTTAAACTCAACTCCAGGATTTCGTGATTTTCCGATTGCAGAAATGAACCCGAAATCAAGCAAAATCCGCAATATTCAGAGGGGCTTGAATTTTTCAAAATTACAATCACAACAATCACAAAAAAAAAAAAAACTCCTGTATGGACTCGATATGGAAACTAAGCAGTACCTTGTATTCGCGACCCAATCAGACCTCACCTGAGGTGGACGCTTTAGGTTTGCCCATTATGTTTAGCTCTCACCAGACGCTACCCTTCCAGACTTTTTCTGGAAGTTCTTGTTGAGAGATATTCAACGCACACATTACAGACTAACATCTGACATACATGTCGCAACGAGATACGAACATGAAATGGACGAGAACGTATGATAATTGGTGCTTCGTAAAAATGCTAATCACTCGGTAACGGTTTTAATGCTAGCCAAATCTGCTTGCTAGTCACAATAATGCTAGGTGATGTCAGTAATGTTTGCTGATGTACATCTATGCTTTTTCAGCAAACAGTGAGGACAAATTAGTAATTAGTAATCAGTGTAGTACACATTCGGCATTGCGGTCGCATCAGGTCACATCACACCACCCAGTCGTTGATTATTTTCCTAAAGCAGCACACGACCGAGTGTTTTTTTCCGTACTTACTGCATTATCCTCTAGTGTCTTGTCAATATTCTGAAGTAATAAAACAATATGATGTAATATAAAGAAGACCAGTGAAACAAACTTTGCTATGTTACTGTTTATTGGGGGAAAAATATCCATTCTTCATCATATCTACTCTACTGATATACCAGCTTTTCTACCTTAGCTAAGCATTTTTTCCCCTTGGCTGTTCCATTTAAATGGTCTCACATTCAAAACACAGAGAAACACAGGTAAAGGGATACAACAGTGCCGGTGCACTGGGTCGAACCTTGTTCCAATATTATAGGGGAATCATGTGTTTTGGAGCCTATAAAGAATCTCCAGCATTAATCAAAGTGCTCTGTCTGATCACTCCAGCATAATGCTGTATTCCTCCAGCAGTGTAGAGAAAGACAATCTCCCACACCGTGTTTTCCCATTTTAATGAACTGCCATTTTAATGGGATTATCTCAGGCGGATTTCAGCAGGCAGCAGATGTCCAGTGCGTGTCATTCCCTCCGCAGGGTTTCAGAGGCATTTCTGAGTCTTTGGTGGGGATCAAATTCCCACTTGGCTTGGGAACACATTACAAAAGGTGGCATTTAAAAAATAATAATAATAATAATAATAAACAATTTCATTTTCAGATGCAGGATTAAAGATGTTTAAATACACACCATAAATCAACCAAGCCTCATTATGTGCTACACAAACCTTTCCTATAGATGTGTTCGGCAGTGCGAGACATTTTTACACACGCAGTCATACATCTGTAAATTTACACGAAATCCATGAAGGAATAATCAAGATGTTATGCTCATGTAAACGGGGTGTAACTGGTGGAGGGAAGGAAAAAAGAAAAAAAAAGAAAGGGAAGACGGAAGCTTATCTCTCTGATGAAATTTAATAACCGACTTTAAAGAGGGTTATTTTTCTCTCGTGCAATTTGTACACGACGCTAAGCAATATTTAATTCTCCTCACTTCAGTGCACAGGTAATGCCCTCTAATCCGACAACACAGTGAACCACAGAGAGAGAGAGAGAGAGAGAAAGGAGAGAAGCGAATGAGCAAGTGCATTAAAAAAAATCCAGTAAAAGACAAATTAGGAGTAGCGATAGAACGTTCTACATTGTAAACTGCAGAAATGGGAAAGTTTCAGAGCCACATGAGGTTCTGAGCGTGTTCTCCGTCTGCACCCTACATGTGGGCGGCTTCTATACCGAACTCTTTCTAATGTGCTGCCAGACAAGGAAGTGACTGTCATTGTGGAAAAGTTGTGCAAGACATCTAAGTGCAAAAGCCAAACTTTTAGCTCTTTTTCCACACATAGTGTATATACAGTGGAGATTATGAGTAATTGGGCAGTGACACGGTTGTGCAGAATGTGCAGAATGCAGTTGGACAAAAATGTTCTATCAGCTACCAGTCTCTCTCTAGAAACTCTGCTCAAGAGAACTGTAGCTGCTACACTACATGCTACGTTGCTAAAGTAGCTCACTGTGGTTGTTTGGAGTCCCAGAGCCTTTGAAATAGCTTTGTAACCCTTCCCAGACTGATGTATTTCAATCACCTTCTTCCTCATCATTTCTGGAATTTCTTTCCATTTTGGTATAGTGTGTTACTCCGTAAGACCTTTTAACCAACTTCACACTGTTGAGAAAGTTCTATTTAAGTGTTGATTTGATTGTACAGGGTTTGCAGTAATCAGGTCTGGTTGTGTCTAGTCCAGCTGAACCCCAGTATGAATGCAGTTTCATAGATTTGGGGAATTAGTAACTACGGGGGCAAATACATTTTCACACAGGCCCAGTTGGCATTGGATGACATTTTTGCAACAATAAATAACATCATCATTTAAAAACTGGATTTTGTGTTTACTCCGGTTGCCTTTGTTTTATTTTCGTTTGCATTTCTGAAACAATGTAGTATGCGCAAAAACAGAAGAAATGACTTTTTCACAGCACTGAATAGTGCTGCTTTAAAGTTTGTGAACCCTTTAGAATTTTCTAGGTTCCTGCATAAATATGACCTAAAACATCAGTCCTGAAAGGAGATAAAGAGAACCGAATTAAACAAATGAGACAAAAATATCACATTCGGTCATTTACTTATAGAGGAAAATGATCCAATATGACATCTCTGTGAGTGTGAAAAGTACGTGAGCCTTTACTTTCAGTATCTGATGTGAGCTCCTTGTGCAGCTAAACATCTGGGGTAACTGTCGATCAGTCCTGCAGATCGGCTTGGAGGAGTTTTAGCCCGTTCCTCAGTACAGAACAGCTTCAGCTCTGGGATGTTGGTGGGTTTCCTCACATGAACTGCTTACTTCAGGTCCTTCCACAACATCTCTATTGGATTAAGGTCAGAACTTTGACTTCCCATTCAAAAAGCTGACCTTTATTCCTCTTTAACCGTTCTTTGGTAGAATGACTTGTGTGTTTAGGGTCATTGTCTTGCTGCATGACCCACCTTCTCTAGAGATTCAGTTCATGGACAGATGTCCTGACATTTAAAAGTCGCTGGCATAATTCAGAATTCATTGTTCCATCGATGATGTCAAGTCGTCCTCGCCCAGATGCAGCAAAACAGGCCCAAACCATGATACTACCACCACCGTGTTTCACAGTTCAGATAAGGTTCTTATGCTGGAATGCAGTGTTTTCCTTTCTCCAAACATAACGCTTCTCATTTAAACAAAAATGTTCTAATTTGGTCTCATCCATCCACTAAACATTTTTCCAATAGCGTTCTGGCTTCTCCACGTGATCTTTAGCAAACTGCACACGGGCAGCAATGTTCTTTTTGGAGACCAGTGGCTTTCTCCATGTACACCATTGTTGATGATGGTGGACTCATGAACATTAACATTAGCCAATGTGAGAGAGGCCTTTAGTTGCTTAGAAGTTACCCTTGGTTCCTTTGTGACCTCGCAGAATATTACACGTCTTGCCCTTGGGGTGATCTTTCTTGGTCGATCACTCCTGAGGAGGGTAACAATGGTCTTGAATTTCCACCATGTCTACACAATCTGTCTGACTGTGGATTGGTGGAGACCAAACTCTTTAGAGATGGTTTTGTAACCTTGTAACACCATGCATTTGTATGACCTTCAAATTAACTGCTACTCCTAGAGGTTCACGTACTTTTCCCACTCACAGATATGCAATATTGGATCTTTTTACTCAATAAATAAACAAACAAGCATAATATTTTCGTCTCATTTGTTTCATTGGGTTCTCTTTGTCTACTTTTAGGACTCATGTGAAAATCCGATGATGTTTTTGGTCATATTTATGCAGAAATATAGAAAATTCACATCCGTCGTTTCACTCTTGTCAGATTTAATACGAGCAGGAATACACTGCTTCCCCTCCACACTCATCTACAGGAAGATCACTGACTGTAGCGGTACACACAAGCCCCACGGAGAGCGTTCCAATCCCCGTAAGAGTTCATTAAAAGAGCCTCGTTCACGCCGTCAACCCAGCAAACGGCAGCAACCCAGCAAAAGCAAGCAGTCACAGCAAACAAGTCTTGTGAATTCTTCTGAAAAGGTAGCTACAGTGCTTCTCAGTTACACCACACCAAAGACACGCTAGTGTCCTAACGCCTACTGTAGCCATTTGTGACCAGATACCAGCACGGAGAACCTAATAACAATATTCTCCAAGCTCCTTTTTCGTTCTAGGGTGTAAAGGAAGAGACGATCGGATTCTACCATCACTTCTCCCTCCTCCCTTTCGCTCTCTCGCTTCTGTGGCACTGAAGGAGCCGGCTCACTCGCTATCCAATTCTAATGAAGTGGGTCTCACTGTGGTGGCAGTGAAAATTGCCTTTTGGTCCCTGTATGATCATGTGAGTGTGTGTGTGTCCCAAACTTATGAGTTATGTTTGTGAGTCTGAAGACTGGTGAGCGTGTGTGTGTGTGTGTGTGTATGCGGGTGTCTGTGTGTGTGTGGCCTATTATCACATTCAAATACAAGCTGTCACTGCATAAACGGCACACAAAGCACAGCTGCCATGCTAAGCTAAGCAAATATCTCGTACACACAAACGCAGCTTAAATACAGTTAGGACTACACACAAATTTACACAATTTACTGTCGTGCTAATCCAAATTCTAAAATTCAAAACTTGTCTTGTTCAACACAACATCAAGACCAACACAAAACTAAAACTGATGTCAGATTATGCTAAAGTAATGCTAATAATCATCGGTGCAACCGAGTGCTAGCTGCTTTGCTATCTAGCATACCTTTTCACCCTAGAGACACGGTGCTTTAGGAAAGTTTAAGCCACACAGTGTGTCCACACACACACACACACACACACACACACACACACACACACACACACACACACACACATGCAAACACTGCTAAGCGAGTCAATGGTGTAGGAGGTGCTTCAATTAGCACAGTGCTAATATTACTGCAGCAGTGTGAGGCGAGTGAGGCGAGGCGAGGCGAGGCAGCACGGCTAATGGAGCAGCCAGGCTGTTAAGGGATCTGATTTATTGTTGCCAGCTCGGGTGAGACAGCCAGGAAGGAAGTGTATAAGATCCGATCTGAGCCTACTGCTGATCCATGCTCATAGCACCGTATACATGGGACACCATGCCGGAAAAAAAGTGCTTTTTAACAAGTTAAAAACCCCCACAAAAAGGGAAATATCTTGTGCCACCTAGGATGTGAGTGTCCAAAGATATCCACTTTTGTCTGATGTTTACATCATTTTACAACCAGTGCTAAAAAAAAAACTTTAAGGAAGAACAAACATTTTTGCCCACTAAATCATTTAAGACGCTCTCTCTCTCGCTCTCTCTCTCTCTCTCTCGCTCTCTCTCTCTCTCTCTCTCTCTCTCTCGTTTTTTTCCCCTCCGAGTTAATTCCAGTTTAATCTTACAAGACTGGTTTTACTGTTACTGTAAAATAGTGTAAAAATAATAGAAGAAAATGCTACATTTTTCATTAAAACTAGATATATCGTGCTAATTAGTCTTATTGCATAGATTATATTAGTCTTACTGCATAGATTTGCAGAAAAGTTGGCCTACCCCTGCCATTAATCAGGAGTATACATAACAGTTCAAAATAAATAATCAAATAATATTTGATTCTGAATCTCAGTTTTATCCCCATTCAGTCATGGCTATTTCTATCACCTGGGGCAATAGCTAATGTGTGTGTCCTCAAAATCACACGAAGCCATGTAAAAAAAAAAAAAAAATTTTTAAATCCCCCCCCCCCCCCCCCCCCCCCAGTTTGGTCCTATGGCAGATCCCACCCTCCAGCCAGCTACCAACTCAGAAGGGTGACGCTTCCATACTAGCGTAGGTGCTTTTTCCAAGATACATGAAGCCAACTTTTCCAGCTGCTGCTCATGCTGAGTTACAGGGCAGCGGGAATCTGCCTTCTTCCTCACACACGAGCTCACAGATGTCCAGGATTGCTGTAATCGACGGGGGGTGTATACCCTCCCTCCCACACAGAGCGCATGACCAGGGACGGCTGTCGCATTGTCAGCAAACTCGTGATCTCCCAACACTTTTCAGTTGTGCCACTGAACATTCTTTTACCTGCTGCTCGAGTAATGATATTCGGCAGCTGGCCACGCTTGGAGGAGAGCACTACCTGCTCTCATATAAATATATGAGCTCGTAAATGCCCATGATTGGCTATGCTGTTCTTTTAACCACTAAATTATGCGTTGTTGGTGATTTAGGGCGTACTCACACTGAGTCCAACTAAACCGTGCCTAAGCCCACCTCTTTAAACGGGCCTAGGCACAGTTCAGCGTACCATGCCCGGGCACGGTACCGAGCGATCACACTAGTCAAACGGACTGAACTTTGAGGGTCAAACGTGCTTGTGCACGGTATCTAGTATGAGTGCACCCTTTCTGAGTTGTCCGAGTTGAATGGATATTATATCTTATTACACTGTGAATGAATGTAAAGCCTTACTAGAGGTTCAAAATGGTTAAATAACTGTGCCAACACAGTGAGGATTATATTTCCACATCTGGCACAGCTGCTTTACGTCCAGGCTGTGGTTCAAATATTCACGTTTTCACAGTTTTCACATGGTCCTACTTTTTGATCCTAAAGTGTACTCAGTTTAGGATTAAACTACAACAATGCCCTAATGTCTTAACGCGCCACAAACTCAAACTCTTTTCATTTCAGGAACTTTTGTGCTCAGGAACAACAAAATGACACCGTTTTTCATTAAAAGTTAACACATGGTGTAATTAATGACTCAAGACTGTTGTGGTAAGAACCCATAACACATGGAGGTGTGTATTAATTAAATCCATATTAGGTGTTAGCAGTCATAATAGATTACAGTAATTAACGCTGTTTATTTAAGCATCCATGTCTTACAAGTTGAATAGTATACACTTTCCAAAAGGAGAATTTGGCAAACTTTTATATGAAATGAATTTTCGAATATATTTAAATTTCAGAACTACAGCATTAACAGAATTACTGTACTAAAAAACAAAATAAATCACCTAAGTGTCAGCTGACTAGTATTAGATTGTTTTTGTTTGTTTGTTTGTTTGTTTGTTTGTTTGTTTTTGGTATCACACTCTGGAAAGTGTATGTCATTTGAAGGCTCATAAATTTCACTTTAGAGATTTATTCAGTGACCAAATTCGCTTTTTTGTACCGAATGAACAGCAACAATGTTATTGATGAAGATATTATTATACAAGACAAGAACTCCACAATGGCTTTAGCTGGAATATATCAAGGTTGTACAGTTCATAAGGTGTGCTGAATTTTTAACTATGTACCGAATCCCTCTCTTCTCCAAATGCGAGAACTGATTAAAAGTTTAAAACAATTATATTGCTGTTTCTCTATCGCTTTATTGATATTGCTCTTTCTTCTATGTGCATCTCTGAATACCTTTCTGAATATCTTGGGGGGAAAAAAAAGGATGTGGTAACTGAAGTGTGTGAATGTATAAGATAATGTGGTTGCACATTTGAATAAATGAAATATTTATGCCACCATACGAATTAAAATTCAGTGTAAAGGATCTGGGGAACACATTAGAACATTGCTAATAGGATCATTTCCATATAATGCTGTCAGAAAAAGATAGAAGGGCAAGCCCTAGCTCATGATCGCATCCTGAATCGGGGAAACCTGAACGCACTGGCACACTGCACACGGAATTCCCAAAGCTTACTGAATAAAATCTCCATGCTGAGGGACACTGATGTATGCTGCTTAGTCATGTGCTTGTCAATTTAGGAGGTGATACAACATGCATCATGATATGTAATCGGCTGTCTGATGTATGAAAGATGTATTCAAATGAATACATAGCTGTTTATATGTGATAAAGTATTGCGCACATAGTCTGTCAGATAGTCAGTAGAAAAAATAGCTCTGAGGAGACTTTGACGGACACATGCAACAGCCACGCCCCTTCACTGAAAGTCAGAAATCCCACACCTCCTTCCCTGGGACTGGCAGATATATAGGCCACACCTCCTCCACTAGGACTCACACAGGCCATGCCTTCTTCACTAAGCCTGACAAATCATGAAAGCTATGACTCCTTCATTGGGACTGATAAGCACAAAGGCCACACCTTCTTCACTGAGACTGACTGGCACAAAGGCCACGCCTCCTTCATTGGAACTGACTGACACAAAGGCCACGCCTCCTTCATTGGAACTGACTGACACAAAGGCCACGCCTCCTTCATTGGAACTGACTGGCACAAAGGCCACGCCTCCTTCATTGGAACTGACTGGCCGAAAAGGCCACGCCTCCTTCATTGGAACTGACTGGCACAAAGGCCACGCCTCCTTCATTGGAACTGACTGGCCGAAAAGGCCACGCCTCCTTCATTGGAACTGACTGGCACAAAGGCCACGCCTCCTTCATTGGAACTGACTGACACAAAGGCCACACCTCCTTCATTGGAAATGACTGGCACAAAGGCCACGCCTCCTTCATTGGAACTGACTGACACAAAGGCCACGCCTCCTTCATTGGAACTGATTGACACAAAGGCCATGCCTCCTTCATTGGAACTGACTGACACAAAGGCCACGCCTCCTTCATTGGAACTGACTGACACAAAGGCCACGCCTCCTTCATTGGGACTGACTGGCACAAAGGCCACGCCTCCTTCATTTGAACTAACTGGCACAAAGGCCACGCCTCCTTCATTGGGACTGACTGGCACAAAGGCCACGCCTCCTTCATTGGAACTGACTGACACAAAGGCCACGCCTCCTTCATTGGAACTGATTGACACAAAGGCTACGCCCCCTTCATTGGAACTGATTGACACAAAGGCCACGCCTCCTTCATTGGAACTGATTGACACAAAGGCCATGCCTCTTCACTGAGACGAACAGACACACCACACCTCACCACACCTCACCACACCTCCTGGGTGGGAGACAAGTCACAAAGGCCACGCCTCCTTCACTGGAACTGACAGACTGGGTGGGACAGACAAGTCACAAAGGCCATGACTCCTTCACTGGAACTGACTGACAGAAAGGCCACGTCGCCTTCATTCGAACTGACTGACACAAAGGCCACACCTCTTTACTGTGACTAAGAGACACAGGCCACGCCTCCTTCACTGGAACTGACTCACACAAACATCACGCCTCCTCCATTGGAATTGAGTGACACACCAGCCACACCTCCTTCACTGGGAACAACAGACAGCCCACACCTTTTCCAATAGGACTGACACAGGTCATGCCTTTTCACTGAAACTGAAGACACACAGTCCAAGCCTCTTCACTAATACTGAAAACACCCAAGCCACGCCTCCTCACTGAGACTAACACACACAGGCCACACCTTTAAAAAAAAATTTTTTTACTGTAACTGAATCACACACAGGTCACACTTCTTCCATAGGACTAATACACGGGCCACACCTCATCACTGAGTCTGACAACACAGCTAATCTCTCCTCGTTGAAATGGCTTCATTCTTACAGTATATTAAAAATGTGTCAATCATTATTTACTATCATTGATCAGATATTGCTAAAAAAAAATGCACAAGACAGACAGCTGCATCGAGGGCCAGTGCTATGCAGCTTATAAACTCAACCATAATCACATTTTGTCAGCTCATGTCCTCATCACAGCTCGACTCACTGCAATCTTCCTAACACGCGCTCACAATAGATATTGGATTCCTCCATCTTAAGCCTCTGTTTTGGATGTAATCGCACTAGGGCTGTCATACAATACCCTCTTGTCCGTCTCCCCAAAGACAAAAGGGTAATGAAAAGCTGTGTGCTCTAACTCAAAAGAAAAAGAAATATGCCCAGATCTGAGCCACAAACATGTGCAGGTACAGTAGCAGGAGCAACAACAATTTCACGTGTGACATCAGCATGTTTAAACAGCAACAGAATAAACACCATGTTCATGATCTTTTTTTTTTTTTTAAATTACACAATTAATAGGAAGAATTTATTTAATTTCCACATAAACTCCTAAGCAGTTTCATGTAGCTGTGAGTAGACATTCTGATCGCTTCGCTTTGAAAAGATTTACATTGCGCCTAGTTCACACAGCAATCAGATCGTCTTAGGAATGCTCCATTTAGCTGTAATTAAGAGCTCTAATTAATCCCTAGATCATTTACCGTGTGTCATAAGTGTCACTGCTAACCATGTCAATATTACTTTTTCTTTTTTTTCTTTTTTTTACATTACGTGTATAACAAAAGCAGTCTCCGTACTGTGGCGGATTTTATTTTGCACTTAATCTCATCATGTTAACAAATTATGATCAAGAATTCCCAAAAACACAGAGTTATAGAAAGGTCTATATTTATTAACAATGTCACTTTCTCCCATGGCTATCAGCTCGACCAATCAGAAGCCAAGATACAGTCGTTTATATTCTTTGGACTGATGCTGAGCTTGTTCCATTTAATGGGCAAATTCAGGCATAACCACCCAGACAGTCAACAGGACATGCACGTGTGTGTGTGTGTGTGTGTGTGTGTGTGTGTGTGTGTGTGTGTGTGTGTGTGTGTGTGTTTAATAATCTCATCAGCAAATAAGTTGTCAGTCTTTGTTGGATGAAATTAGCTTTGTGTTAGGAATCATCTATTATTAATTGCCACTGGCACAAGCCGCTTTAGAGAGATGACCCTTGAAAGGTTTTCTGCTTTAAAATCCTGGCAGAAAACATTCCGAATCAAAGTGCAACTAAACTTTTGAAAACCCCTTTTGTGTCTCACTCAAAGCATGACTGTGATCTTGATTGTGATGATATTGTGCTTTTATTGGCAACACACACACACACACACACACACACACACACACACACACACACACAAACAAAAAAAACAAAACAAAAACAACTAAAGAATATTTTAGCCTCATAAGTCTTTTGAAAACATGGCAGTCTTTCCCAGGAGATATTTCACATCTCAAGTCACGTCCTGGACTGTTTCGAGGACTAATTATCATTTACACATTTATCTTCTGCGTTCTGTCATGCCGACCGTCCTTCTGAACGAGAGAGAGAAAGAAATGCATAGAATTTTCTGATATTTACATCTAGTGTCATGGGCCCCCAGGGACAATTCCACCTTTGGCCACTAGAGGGCACCCTGACTGCCTTTGCAGAACTTCTTCCTCTGTTGTCTCCTTCCATTCCTGTCTCATCATACTCCTGTGATTGATTCCTCTCATGGTTATTGTTTTTTTTAAATGCACAGTGATTATTTAGTACGTTTTCATAGGGTTAATTTTCTAGTTCCTATATTTGACAATACTGGTTCCTAGTATGTCCTTCCTCGTGTTTGTTTTTCTGAGCCTGTTTCCCCTGAGTCTGTTCCTTGTGTCTGTCAATAAATCAAGAAGTTCTGCATGAATGCATCTAGACGTGTTAAACAACTTACAACCCGGAACCTTTTATTTGAACCCACCCTTTTATTTTCAAATGATCAAAAATATTGGAACATGTGCCTGATAGGTGTTTCTTGCTAAGCAGGTGTGTCCTGTTAAATTGATTGTTTAACGAATGAATAGCTTTGGATGTCTACTCTTGGTTTGAGCTGTGGATTTCAATTGTGAAGACTGCATTTGTTGTTAAAAAGGATAAACCAACATGAGGACCAGACAGCCGTCTATCATCTAAAATGAATTTTCTAGAAACGCGATGCTTCTGTAATTGTTCTTGAGACAGAAAACACCTGAAGCATAAATCTGGTGTCTTTAAGGGGGTGGATCGAGAACTGGAGAACATTCCTGTTCCTAGTTTTAAAGTTTGCGCTGAACTTCAGACTCATTGAAATCAGTGTGAAGAAGAAGAAGAAGAAGAAGAAGAAGGAGGAGTGAAGTCTGCTGTATAGTATCATTATGTAGAAACAGAAGAGTGGGGCTGTATTTTTCATGACTCATGTGTTGGCAGCATGTGATGCCAAACGCAGCAGTGTAGTGGCTAGGCTCAAAGTCACCAGGCAGAGGTTTGGGACAAAGCCAGCACATCCAGGGCAGAGCACTACAGGGGCATCGAGCACTGCCAAGAGAGATGCCAAGTTCTGAAAAACTCAAGTAGCGAGCCTTTTTGGAAACCACCACCCACATATCGTACCTCAGGTCTTTGGTGAGAAACATAAAAACCTTTATGAAGAACAAATATTGATTATAAATATTGACATGCGATTATTCAGGGTGGATTTTTCCTTTACCCTTGCGCTCTTTATAGCATTCAGGTTCTCTCTGACGCCAAGTGGACACTGCGCGACTTTAAAAATACCCCTTTTATTGCAAACGAGACTCACACGCTTCACAGCCTTTCATCTGGAGAAATGCCAGACAGAGCACGCAGGAAAATAGATGCAAGGGCTGTCCATCATGTGACTGTCGAGAGCAACTTGGTGGTCGTTTCCGCACTACTTTTGGACAAAAACCAGAAAAAAGAGAAAGAAGAGAACCATCTGGAGGAATGAGAGAATAAAAGAAAGAAAGGTGTCGTGTCCTTGACCGTTTCAAGGCTTAATTATCATTTTAACAATAACAAAGAAAGAAAGAAAGAAAGAAAGAAAGAAAGAAAGAAAGAAAGAAAGAAAGAAAGAAGAGAATCAAAGGAAGAAGGGCACTGTGTCCTTGATCATTTAAAGGCATAGTTATCATTTTAAGGATGAAAGAAAAAAGAGAATCAAAGAAAGAAAGAAAGAAAGAAAGAAAGAAAGAAAGAAAGAAAGAAGAGAATCAAAGAAAGAAGGTTGTGTCCTTGACCATTTAAAGGCTTAATTATCATTTTAAGGATGAAAGAAAGAAAGGAACTAAGAAAGAAAGAAAGAAAGAAAGAAAGAATGAATGAATGAAAAAGAAAAGAAAGAAGAGAATCAAAGAAAGAAAGAAAGAAAGAAAGAAAGAAAGAAAGAAGAGAATCAAAGAAAGAAGGATGTTGTGTCCTTGACCATTTAAAGGCAGTTATCATTTTAAGGATGAAAGAAAGAAATAAAGAATGAAAGAAAGAAGAGAATTAAAGAAAGAAAGAGAGAAGAGAAAGAAAGAAAGAAAGAAAGAAAGAAAGAAAGAAGGGTGTTGTGTCCTTGACCATTTAAAGGCTTAATTATCATTTTAAGGATAAAATAAAGAAAGAAAGAGAGAAAGAAAGAAAGGATGAAAGAAAGAAGAGAATCAAAGAAAGAAGGTTGTGTCCTTGACCATTTAAAGGCTTAATTATCATTTTAAGGATGAAAGAAAGAAAGGAACTAAGAAAGAAAGAATGAAAAAGAAAAGAAAGAAGAGAATCAAAGAAAGAAAGAAAGAAAGAAAGAAAGAAAGAAAGAAAGAAAGAAAGAAAGAAAGAAAAAGATTGGAAGAAAAAAAACAATGAAAAAGAAAACAATGGAAAAAAAGAATAAAGGGTGTAATGTTCAAAAGTTTTGAGGCTTAATTATCATTTTAATAATCAAAAAGAAAGAAAGAGAGAAAAGAAAAATGACTTTAAAAAAAAAAAGAATAGAAGACAGAAAGAATAGTAGCTGAAGCGCTCACACTACACGAGCAGTCGGCATGTGCGATTTTTCGCCGAGCTTGGGGGAGGAGCCAAGGGTGTCACAGATCCCCACAACTAATCTGTAAGAGAGAAATCAGAGCTAAAATCATGAAGTGTGTATTACACTGCAGCTGCCTATTACGCTGTGCTCCTATCACTTAATCAGCCCAGCACTTAAACACACACCTTCCCTCACGTTCCTGCTGTTTACTCAGCTAAAGTGTTTCAACAACAAGTTTGTGAACTTTGAAGCTTGGAGAAAGAAAGATCTGGATTTCTGTAACAGAACTGGACCTGAAATTGTATTGTATCCCTCTAATGATAACAAATCTGAAGTAAGGTGGAATAAGTATTGCTGTGACCCTCATAACCTGTCCAAATCTGAAGCGCAAACTGGAAAACAGACAATAACAAGCGAATTTAGCCTGGAGCACACAGAACCAGACATTTGTGGTAGTAGAAATGTGTTACAGCACACTAAAGCAATAATATTTTCAAACGACGTGTCCTCGCCTGGTCTATCTGCGTGACCCTGAAGCACAATACAGGACTGAAGCGAGAGATCTACTTAACGTGACTCGAAAAAGTCGGTCGTGCCTCGCTGACAATGATGACAACTCGCATCGATTAAGAGGAACACGACCAAGTGGAGCAGACCGGCGGCTCACTCGGAGAGTTCACACATGCGGCGTGCTTTTGTCTGCTGGATAACCTTGTCCTTTTTCATAAGACTGTCTTGAGAGTGAATTTTCCAAGCTACTGTATCTTTCATTCAACACCTTACCCTACACGCCATTTTATGAAGTCTAGGTACCGCTATCTAGGTAAGTAAATTTTGTAGGCGTACCATTATTGACCGTTGAATAAACACACGAGGATGTGCTGTTATAGGAAAATAATCAACTTCAAGGTAACTCCGCTTTGACTCCTGTCGCGAACACGCCCCTTAAAAATGTCGCTCCTCACTTAAAATGTCCGCTAAAAGTTCTAAAAACATTAGCCATCGTCACGTAAGGAGGTCGAGGACGGATGCAAATGCAGATAAGAGTTTTATTATAGGAGATATAGGCAGACGAATCCAAATCATGAAACGACAGAGTGGTCAAAACAGGTAAACAGGATAAACCTGACTAAGACAAGATTCGGATAACAAGGACGAGAACCAGATCAAAACCATGAACTGTAACGCTAGGAATAAAGGCTCGGTACACGACAGAGACCATGGCAACTGAGCGTAATACTTCGCAAAGCCATTGTGTTGAAACAGTCGGTATATACTGTGTGTGTGATTAGAACTCCGGAGAAGGTGAACGTCTGCGTGTGTGGGAAGTGTAGTCCTCTTCGGCCATGTTTGTAGTCCGTGGTGCATCCTGGGAGACGGATTGCATCGCTGGTTTGCTGTGATACGACAGCCATAATAATGGTTTGATTCACAGTGTTATCATCATGGAAGCAACGTTCCATGTGGATTTGTTTCGGTTTCTGTTTTGCTCCGTTTTGATTTCGCCTACGTGTTCCTTTCCGTGTCTTTGTAACACTGCCGAGACGAACTCTGAGTCGGATTCGAATCTTTGGATTCGGATGAACTGATCTTTATTTAACGTTGCCTACTTGTGGATCGACCCATGATGTGGACTTTAACCATGTTTCTTAGTTTGAATTCAATAAAACTTGTGTCACAAAGCACTAAATCTTCCACTAACACAGCTCGCCCACTGCAGTGCACAGCTAACATAGACATACGTAGGCTAACTTAGACAAATAATAACTCCACCTCCTTTTATAGTAGCGCCATTTCTTTAGACAACCTGTTTATGTCTTCGTGCCTGGATGTAGAAAACAACGTGTAGCGACCAAACTCAATTAATAGTGATCGGTTACAATGTTAATATAAAACAAGACTTCCAAGACTGTAGTTGTTTTTTGTTTTTTTGTTTTCTTCTTCTAATTTGGCTATTTGTCAATTCCTGTCAATTAGCGAGTTCCCTCTTACCAACTGGAGAGGGTGAAGGCTAGAACGTGCTTAATCCAAGACAAGACACATATTTTTTCAAACTGCTGCGCATGCTGCGTCAAAAGGCAGCTCAACACCCTCGGAGGAATGCGCTACCCACCCTTTTCCGCATACACCCACGACTGGCTAGTGTCACTGTGATTGACAGGGAGAGAAAGTATGCCATCCCGCCCATCCAGAGAGCACGGATAATTTTGCGCTCAGTTTAGCCACGGATGACTGCGTCAGCATCAAGACATGAACTTGCAGCCTATGATGACAGGGTAAATGTTGTTGGAGAAATTCAAAATTATAATAAAACTTCCGGGTGAGCTAGGTGGCTTAGAGGTTAGCACGTTTGCCTCGTGACCTCCGTGACTGGGGGTTCGATTCCCGCCGCTACTCTGTATGCGTGGAGTTTGCATGATCTCCACGTGCTTCGGGGGATTCGTCCAGGTACTCTGGTTTCCTCTCCCAGTCCAAAGACATGTGTTGGCATCCCTAAATTGTCTGTAGTGTGTGAATGTGTGTGCAATTGTGCCCTACGATGGGTTAGCCATGTGCCCCGAGTCCCCTACTCCAAGCTCCCTGCGACCCTGAGTAGGATACAGATAATGGATGGGATGGATTCAGGGTGAGCTGACATGCGAACAGGACCATGCACTGTAGACATGCCAACGTGCACAAAACAAAATGGATGTTTTGTCTAGACTTAATTAGCACGGTCGGTGGGGTGCTATCTGACCTAAAGGCTGCTGTGGACTATAAAGAGGAAAAGAAGAGTGTGTGTGTGGGGGGGGTTGGGGGAATCAATTTGACCTCATTCAATTAGTTGTGCCCTGAAGAAAAGGAGATCCAGCTTCCTCAAAGGAGATCAGATTCCTACTACAGATCATGGTTTAATCAGTGACCCATGTGTTTTTACTATTAGTCTGTTCCTGACTCCATTTGTGGTCAACTTGGAAGTGCAACTTGTTGATTCTACTTCTCATAGGCCTTTCTCTATCACTCATCACTCATCACTCACACATGGACATCCAGTTCATACTAACCTCTGGATACATTCATGACATGTTTTAATGCATTCATCAGGAATGATACACGTCGTTATCATTCATTTTGAAAAGACATCGTATTTTATAGCATTGTCTGTACTGCATTTGTTTATAACAAAGTGCATTTTATTCACCTTTCTTTTCAGTGTTTATAACACACTAATACCGAAGAAATTCAGCCCCAGCTTGCTCAGTGCGTTATGTTTCGGCGCAGGTTACATGACGTAAATAATGTATCATATCGCAATATTTCGAGGGTGACACACGACACGATATGCATCACAATGTGTAGGTTTCCTGACAAACTGCCAGCAAAATAGTAGCGTTGCATTTGAAAATAAAGCTTTAGGAATTGATTGATGTTACAAAAAATGAATGAACACTGAAAAATAAGGGAGAACAATGTTAAAAAAAATATTAATAAATAAATAAATAAATAAATCATCTATAAAAGAATTATGTTTTTCAAGTTTGTAAATACTGTAGGTCTTATAAAAAATATTTTTTTATTATTATTATAGCTCAGAAAAGTGAACTGTGGCATAGTATTATATTATATTATATTATATGATATTGATAATATTATGACAATATTATACAATTATATGATATTCATATCATGATATCATACAAGTTCTTTTAGAAAGTTGGATAGTTT
This sequence comes from Ictalurus punctatus, assembly GCF_001660625.3. Taxonomy (NCBI): domain Eukaryota; kingdom Metazoa; phylum Chordata; class Actinopteri; order Siluriformes; family Ictaluridae; genus Ictalurus; species Ictalurus punctatus. Next base: position 26,465,171 of record NC_030423.2, read on the forward strand.
TTTATTATTATTATTAGTAGTAGTAGTAGTAGTAGTATAGTTTCCAAATAATGTTGCTGGTGTAATAAATTTATTAAAGAACATAATAAATCAAGACAGGTCTTATAACGCTCTATACAAAGATGCCTCAGGTTCTTTGGCATTTGATATAAGGTGTTAAAATAAAGAGAGCTATAAAGTGTAATGCATTTTCCTAAATAATTATAACAACGTGTATAATGAATGCCTTATGAACATATTATAACATGACATGAAAGTGCTCATAATACATGTTTAGCAGTACCATGATTACCAGAGATCTGCTGTGATGCATACGTCAACAACAAATCAACTAGAATTGCCTGAATGTCTCAGATCAGCTCTTTCTCTTGATCTGTTCATCATTCCTACAGGAAATTTCTGCACATTTCTCTTTTTACCTCCTTAATAATGAGCACGGAGACTCTCACTGTATCACCTGTGGACTGGTTTCCAAGCTGTAAATATGTGTTATATATTAAAACATTTCATTTCTGCGGAACACGCTAATCTCAAACCGAAGACTTCACTACAATTACAGTACTCTGCGACATGATTGGCTTTGGCGGCACAGATTCCCTTGGGAATGCTCTGTATAGGCACTCTTGATATCCCCAAGTCTCTTCCAAATGATCTCATGCCAAAGAGAAGTCATTTAAAATGTCTGGAATTAATGAATAAAAAAAGGTAATTATATTAAGTGGTAATTGTGAGGTCAAATCTCAGCACTGCCAAAGCCTGCAATGTTGGGTTCTTGAGAAGCATCGTTAGCCGTTCCTGTTAGCACTTGAAATTATTAAGCCAAAAAAATAATCTGCAGCTTGTTTCATTGTGGAGAAAGTGTAAAGCCATCTTTCCCAAAGGTACAGTTTTATGTTACAAAGTAATTGAGACGTCCATCCATCCATCTTCTATACCGCTTTATCCTACAGGCTTGCGGGGAACCTGGATCCTATCCCAGGAAGCATGGGGCACAAGGCGGGGTGCTAATCCATCGCAGAACACACTTACACACTACGGACACTTTGGACATACCAATCAGCCTACCATGAATGTCTTTGGACTGGGGGAGGAAACCGGAGTATCCGGAGGAAACCCCCGCAGCACGGGGAGAACACGCGAACTCCGCACACACAACGACATGGCGTGAATCGAACCCCCAACCCTGGAGGTGTGAGGTGAACGTGCTAACCGCTAAGCCACCGTGCGCCCGACTCCTTCCATTAATGCTTCATAAACATCAATTTATTGAAAAGCCTTACCATATCAACAACTAAGTCTTTATAAAACAAGTCTTTCTTTACCACAGCACTATTCAGTTTTCATTATTCTTATTGCATTGGTCAGAAGGCAGTAGTTCCGGCAGCCAGGCAAATCACAGGTTTATATTAATGCGCTCGTTCTACTGCGTCATCGTTTCTATAGTATCAGTTTACACACGGATTTGTATGGTGGATGTTGCTTTGACAACGCTTTCTGTAGCGCTGCCTACATCAGCGCTTTGAAGTAAAGCTGGAATGACTGCTTACGGCTGCTGTAACATACAATATATATCCTATGAACCACAAAGAAGTGTACGACATGGTATCTGGTTATAAACTGGAAACAGTTCTGAAGCCACACACGCCACTCTCAGTCTTAACGACATATGCGCTATCTCTCATCACAGCCAGTAAACCATCTGAGATCAATAATCGAAATGTTCTTCCGTTCGGTAGCAGCAGTGCCTCAGCATGAGTCCTGTTATAATTATGCTGTTTCAGTGGCAGGATGTAACGCACGCACAATTTTACACCACATTTAAAGACGTATCGGTTGGCAAAACGGCTCAAAGATTTCTTTCACGCTGCCTATATTCGAGATACCCTGAACGTATTTGCAGTTTTTATGTTCAATTTTAAAACATGTGACAGATTTCTAGGTTGCCCGAGGGAAGTGAGAATGTTAATACTGAAACGTCTTAATGAATTCTGATAGGCCAGAGGTGTCAGACGGGAATTCGATTAGCTCGAAGCGTCTCTGATTAAGGGCACGGCGACATCTATTAACACAGCCGTGTTCTTCATCACTGGAGAGCGAATCTTTAATAGAAAACATGTCGTATGTATCAATCACGTAATGAATCGGGGATGCAGATCTGAAAACATCCATCGCTCGTTTATCTTAGCTTATCCTATCCTGGTCAGGGTCGTGGTGGATCCGGAGATTATCCCGGGAACCCTGCATGAGGTGGGAATGCATTTATTACAAGCCATTACTGACATACTCATTCACACCTAGGGGCAATTTAGAGTAGCATCTTAAAGCAAAATGTGCGCTATAATATGAATATTTGAAAACGTCTAGCCGGTATTTATAGGAAATCTTAAATGAATGCCAAAGCACTCGTCTCCTTTCCAAATTTCAGGACACTCTCTCTCTCTCTCATTTCCCAGTAATACCCTTCAAGAGAAAAGGAAAAAAAGGTACGGCACCAACGAGATGCTGTCACTACAATATGTGGCGAGTGGTTGAGTGTGCAGATGTTGCGTAATGATCTAAAAGCACTCGCACCTTGCCAGATGTGTCGATATAATCAGAAGTGAGGCATGTGTAGCTGTATTAACCAAATGCTCCAATATTTACTCAGAAAAGACCTGTCTCGTATTAACGCCTGTATTGTCTTTTATATCCTCTGTCTCTAGCAGATCCTTTGTAGTCTGGGACAAGCAGATTTTGTGTCTTTTTTTTTTTTTCTTCCTCTTAGTCAATTAAATGATAAGTTGTGTCAACAAATATAGAAATCAAATAAACCCTACTTCCTTATACATTTACAAAACACTCTTTCGTTTATGAATCCTACGTCCTGCTGCACTACACACATCGGTCGGGACGCGATCGGGCTGACTCACGCTTACTAGTACTAGTGCAATCGTACTAAATTGATCAGGAGACCATAAGGACTATGGCTACACAGTGATTTTCAATCACATATACTCGTTTTTTTTTTTTTTTTACCCCTTAGTCTCTTTAAATGGACTTAACTAGCTAGATAGCTTGCAGTATATTATTAAATTATACTAGAAACCACTTTTTAGCCTAGATGAAGGTTTCAGGGCAACCGAAGTATAGAATTACACAGCACACTGGGATATTTACTCGCCTAGTGGGCTTGCTAATGAATTTTTCATTTGTCCGCCCTGGTTTTCTATTCTACACAGCATTTGTACGCAGTCATTTACCAAGTCATTCGTTTATAATATACTGCAGCTGTATAATGTGCGTCTATAGATTACTGTAGGACCCTAATTTCTGAAGTCGTCCATATAAACAGAGTTCGCACAAACATCTTACTGAAGCTCTCCTCGCAAAAAAAGCCAGTCTGGTACTTTTCTGTTATTACACATGGCCAAGAAGTGACAGCTTTCACACAAGTAGACCATCTGACGGACTCTGAAAAAGGCTAGTCGCGTGTCGTCAGTGCTTAGGGTTTCAAACAAGGTACACTAATAACTTGTGGTGCTGTGGACCGTTATCAATCCCATGGTTAAAACACTGTTTTTACCTCAAACACAAGTGTGAACGGATCAGATTCAGAATCAGATTGCGACCTGAGCGATTCTGAAGCTCGTGGCCAGATAGGTGCACAAAAAGGTATCAGGCACTCCAGGATGTATTTGTGTGAATCAGATCAGATCAGATTAGATCGGATCGGGACACACAGCTCCTTTAAGACACGGGTCATTTAAGTCGATCGTCTTCTCAAAATAGTGAAAAGAGCGTCTGAAATTTGGCAAGTAGTACAGCGGACGTAAGAGAGGCGTCAGGAAAAACGATATACAATAAATCCTGCAGAATTAACAGGAAGTTTCAATTCAACGTACAAGCAGTGAATATAAATGAGCGCAGCAATAATCAAGCTTTAAAATGATTATATATATATAAAAAAAAAAAACACCACCTAACTGATTTTGCTTGAATTGGCAATATAGTCAATGAGTGTGTGCAGCGGGAGATTTTCAGGGTCAGATACGTCGTGAGTGTGTTATATCCAAATGCAGTAATCACCAATTTCTGTGTTTAACCCAGACACTCATCTAGAGAGTCACACTGAGATTTCTCATCCCTCTCCTCGCTAAGTAATGATAGTGGTGTGGCTCTGACAGTGACGGCTCAAAAATACACTCGCAGAGAACAAACGCACATCACGGCTTTGAGTAAAACACTCGACAGGGAAAGCAGCCGAGGCTGTAGTTACTCTGAAACCAGGTGTGCGGATCCAGCTGATAAAATGTAAGGTATGATTAGAAATGCACAGTGTGTGTGTGTGTGTGTGTGTGTGTGTGTGTGTGTGTGTGTGTGTACCACAATTTATGGGTTTGCTGACAAACCGCCAGTAAAACGTTGAAAAACCGATATTTCTCATTGAAAAAAAAAATGTATATTTTTTTTATTGAATGTAAACAGAAATACATGATTTAACACCGACGTTGATTATTGTCGCAGCAATTTGCAACCGCTAGCAAGTTTTTACTTATTAAACAACGACATATCATTTTGTCCATTCATAGTTACACTTGATGTCGTGGAATGATGCAGGAGTTCCTGGCTTCACTCACGGTGTCGCAGCTATAAAGTATAAACAGTCATTCCCTCCCTTTACCTTGACGTTAAACAAGTACAAAAAAGAAATTCCGTTTGTAATTGGGAAAACTGCGAAACGCGGCGTCCTCTGCCCTGAAGACTTTTCCGTGTGGAAAGCTTGACACGGGAGACTCCTTATAAAAGTTGTAAATAAATAAACACCACCTTACAGAAAATCTCCCCATGTTAAACATTATACACATTTTTCCATCCATCCTTCCATTTACCGTACTGCTATACCATGCCAGCCTATACCTAGACAGGGTGCAAACCCACTACAGGGTACAATCTCACACACATTCAAACACCCTGGACAATTTAGAGATGCCAGTCAGCCTACAAGGCATGTCTTTGGACTGGGAGAGGAAACCGGAGTACCCAAGGAAACCCCCGAAGCACAGGGAGAACATACAAACTGCTAACCACTAATCCACCCTGTCCCCTCCCTGTGAATAAGCTGTTACTATAGCAACGGTAAAAACGATAAATCAGAAAATTGCTATTTATAGGAAATTAATCAACACTTTCTGGCTGTGCTGTAAAATAAAAGATTTATTAATCACGAATCAGGTCTTTCTTGGAAATTTTCCTGGAGCACAGCAACTACAGAAACGCCACGATACATGAAAGAGGAACGAAAGGACAAACCACTGTCAGCTTTTTATAGACGTCAATCACTTTGCTATTCCAGGTGTTAAAGTTAAAAAGATAGACATAGAGAGAGAAAGAAAGAAAGAAAGAAAGAGGAAAATTACAGAGGTTCGGTGAAGGAAATGCTACAAGCAGCTGCTTCCTGTTCTTCGCATTTCCACCGGGTTTCTCTCCGGCGAGACTGGGCGTGTTATTATTCAATAATATACGGCCTGGTGGAACAGATGTTATGGAGTCAAGAATCCGTTAAAAAAAAAAAAGAACCACTAAAATGTTCTGCTCTGTAATCTGTCCAGTTCAAACACACCGACTGAACAGTGCCGGACTCAGCAGGACGGAAATGTCTGCTTGTTTTTCATCCCTTCGTTTTTCCTCCGTCTCCGGAGATGCGCTCCACTGATTTTGTTGATGTTTTTAATTTTGTTTCAACGATGGAAAACCCACCATGAGCAAAGTTATCGTATTCATTATTGAGTCCTTAAAGACTTACCAGCCACTTTATTAGGAACGCCTGTATACTCTATAGCCCGGTCTTTTTCCAGTCTTTTACTGCCGACTGTAGCCTCGGATTCTTGATGTGTCGTGTGTTCTGAGATGCTTTTCCACCCATCACGGCTGTAAAGAGTAGTTATTTACCAGGAGTTACCATCGACTTCTCTCATCAACAAGGCGTTTCCGCCTGCAGAACTTGCGCTCACTGGATGTTTTTTTTGTTTTCCGTACCGTTCTGTGGAAACTACACCGTTGCATCTGAAAAGCCCAGAAGATCAAATACCACACCAGCCCATCTGGCGCCAACAATCATGTTACAGTTGTACTAATTCTGATGTTTGATGAATATTAAACTGAAGCTCTTAACCATGTATCATGGAACCTTGATCTTCACATGGCCAAAAAAAAAAAGTCTATAAAATTCTCGTTTTTGTAAGAGAACAATCACAGAAACACACATTAGAGTCTATGGAAAGTTTTTTTGTTGTTGTTGTTGTTGTTTTTTTATGTTCATTTCATTAAATACTGTTCAGGATGTGAGACGTCACCGTTGCCACTCGGAAGCCAAAAAAAAAATTAGAAACACCTTCAGCTTTTCATGGAGGTACTTCAATCAAGTAGTAAAAGTAAAAGTGCAAAAAGGTTTTATTTTGGTTATTGTGCTTAAAGTCAGGATGCTATTTCTGTGTAGCAGAGCATTAATGAGCTGTTTATGTGCTGCAAGTCTTTTTTTGAGTTCTATTGTAAAGAGCCAAAAGGTACAGCAGGACAAAGTGTAAATTAACAAGGTGCAGACGAGCTATTGTCAAAACCTCTCTTTATAAAACTGGCGCCACTAAAGAAAAAAAAAAAAAAAGTATATTTTAGGTACTCCATTAGCATACAAGACAAGGTGTTGATGCACTCTGGAGGACTTAAAATATGCCTTTTTGTACTACGTTACTTTCAAACTGAAGGGCCGAACGGATTAACTTTCACTCGGAGTGTTCTTAGTGTGTTGCCAGACGAACGTTTCAGTCCATGCCTCATAAACAAGCCTCCAGGGGAGATTTTCTATCCATTTCTCCCTTGGCGAGTTAGTACTGTTCCTAGTGTTTGAGAAAATAAAAAAAAATGAGTTATTATTTAAAGCAATAACAGTGTGCCACTGTGTAGAAATACATTTGGCTAGAAGGCCGGTATGTATTTATACAGCGCTATTGAAATCTTGATTCTGATTGGACGTCTTGATTCATTTACAATAACAGCATTTCCGACAGGAGTTCCAGCTGCGAGACCAAAGACAGGTTCTTAGTAATGCTTGTTATCGTTTTTCTAGTAACAAATTACACAGGGACTCCAGGTAAACGATTTAATACCCGTGCTTAAATGTTGATAAGTTTTTGGCGAGGAAATTGAACATTTTTTAATAATTTATGGAAGGAGTCTTAGTAACGCTCAGGAATAAAGCTCTAATGGAAGGGTATGTATAGTAAGTATGCGTCGAGGACCATCAAGGCCAGCTTGGTCACTTGGGTTGACGAGAATGACCAGAGGATGGGCAAGACTCAACGGGGACGGGGACGGGGACGGGGACGGGTGACGGGACGGGCGGACGGGGGGTTCAAAAGTGAGGTCACAGTAACGAGGTACACAGCAAGGAAACGATCAAATGGGAAAACTCCACAAGTTCCAAAAGGAAACTATGCTGGAAGGAAGGGTGTTTCCCGAAAAGAACGAGATAAAAAGAGGTTGATGATGGAACACCTGTTTAGAGCTGCTATAACGTAAGTGACAGCAGGAACTAACATGTTTCACAGACGTCCCCCATCATTAAATGTAACTATAAATGGATATAAAAGTACTACGTATTGCTAGTGTCTGCAAATTGCTGTGATATAAACGGAATAAACCGCCACACCTTCTGACCAATCAGAATCGAGAGTTTGAAAAGTGCTGTGGTAACATATCACAATCATGATATTTTCATTGTGGAGAATCAAGAACAACACGAAGCAGGAAGTGTCTAAAAACAGAAAGTCAAATATATTTTACAATGAAGCATGAGTGCACAATTCCGTCTGTATGTCTTTTTACTTGTCGAACAGTCACGATGAGGCCTTGAAACAGCCGTGGAAAATGCCGGAGGTATTTTATTTATTTATTTTATTTTATTTATTTATTTTTTTTTTTAAAGAGCCCAGCCAGTACATCAACACCTTCACAACACACTCAAAGAGATGAAGCCACAGCAGCAGACTGGCAGGAGATTCTGACCTCTCATTGACCTTTATGAAACAGCAGGACTCAAACTAAAGATTCCTTGTTTTCCTTTCCTTCTTTCCACCTTTTAAGTGCGTTTTATTTATTTATTTTTTTACCAAAGAAGGCGGCTTTGGTAGCCTTGGCATGGGAGGCCGCGAACATGCATGCGTTTTACCCAGTATTTTGAAGAAGTAGCTGCAGACACGATCCAAGATCAACAGATATAAAGTGCTTTTATCCGTTCTTTTTATTAAATGCTTTACAGCAGTAGAGAAAGATTCATCTGCTCTTAAAACAGCTACGCCGAATAAATTTACTCTATGTCTGGTTCGGCATTTGTACTTTAATACTTTAGATGTGTCTTATTTTAGGATTTCTTGTTTTAGTGACTAATAAAAAAAAAAACAGTGTCTTCCAAAATAGACTAGAATATACAAATTCAAATGAATGTGCTGGATTTGATGCTTATTTATCTCACCGGGTAAGCCCGTCATCCAGCCGAGAGGCACCACATGAAAGAAAATATGAGCCAATTATGATTAATAAGTCACTATTATCTACAGCTCATGTGGGTGTTACACACAATCTCAAATGGCATTTACAAATCTGGACTGAGTGAATGTGACAATTACGTGTTACTACACCGGTTTTGGTGGATACTCGGCTCGCCGCCCACTTCTCCAGACCAAAATAATTGATTAGAGAAACAGATTTGCTCCAAAATTAGTCAGAGGAGACAAGCGTCTCTGAAAGATAGTTTAAGACTTCCATGATTTCAGGTGCCTTTTTTTTTTTAGATTATTATCACTCTATCGCACTGTATAAGAATAAAATCTTGACCAGACTCTACAACATAGTGTGCCATAACATAGGAATATACAGTGGTGCTTGAAAGTTTGTGAAGCCTTTAGAATGTTCTATATTTCTGTAAAAATATGACCTAAAACATCATCAGATTTTCATACAAGTCCTCAAAGTAGACAAAGAGAACCGAATTAAACAAATGAGACAAAAACATTATACTTGGTCATTTATTTATTGAGGAAAATCATCATCAGTTCAGGATAACTGAACTAAATATTTCATAACTGTCGATCAGTCCTGCACATCGGCTTGGAGGAATTTTAGCCCGTTCCTCAGTACAGAACAGCTTCAACTCTGGGATGTTGGTGGGTTTCCTCACATGAACTGCTTGCTTCAGGTCCTTCCACAACCTTTCTATTGGATTAAGGTCAGGACTTTGACTTGGCCATTCCAGAACATTCACTTGATTCCTCTTTAACCGTTCCTTGGTAGAATGACTTGTGTCTTTAGGGTCGTTGTCTTGCTGCATGACCCACTTTATCTTGAGATTCAATGATGTCAAGTCATCCTGGCCCAGATGCAACAAAACAGGCCCAAGCCATGATACTACCACCACCATCTTCTTTTTGGAGACCAGTGGCTTTCTCCCTGCAACCCTGCCTTTCACACCGTTGTTGTTCAGTGTTCTCCTGATGGTGGACTCAGGAACATTGACATTATCCTGGGTTCCTTTGTGACCTCATGGACTATTACACGTCTTGCTCTTGGCGTGATCTTTGCTGGTCGATCACTCCTGGCGGGGGGAACAATGGTCTTGAACTTCCTGATATCTGTCTGTCTGTAGATCGGTGGAGTCCAAACTCTTTAGAGATGGTTTTGTAACCTTTTCCAACCTCACGGGCTTCAACAACTCTTTTTCTGAGGTCGTCAGAAATCTCCTTCGTTCGTGCAATGATACACTTCCACAAACATGTTGCGAAGATCAGACGTTAAATAAACCAGGGCGCTCACTCACTCACACCTGATCGAAAAAAAACACACCTTCACATTAACTGCTAATCCTAAAGGTCCACATACTTTTCCCATTCACAGATACATAATTTTGGATCATTCTCCTCAATAAATAAATGACCAAGTATAATTTTTTTTGTCTCTTTTGTATAATTGGGTTCTCTTTGTCTACTTTTAGGACTTGTGTGAAAATATGATGATGTTTTAGGTCATATTTAAGCAGAAATATAAAAAATTCTAAAGGGTTAACCTTCCAGCACCACTGTACCATGAAGAACCTCTAGACCTATGACTGAAAAAGATTACTTTGTCAAGCTTATGATATCAATGAGTGTGATCTGGGCTTGTGCAGAAAATTGAATAAAGACAAACAAGCTCTCGGGATAAAATTAGCAATGTTATTTGCATTTAAATGGTAAAGAAGAGGAGCGTGAGTAAAAATGGACATTGTAAAATACCCATTCTACAAAGTGAGCTTGAGGTAATATGGGCCATTAGGAAATGTGGTAGCGTTGCTGTGATATCAGATGAATAAAACAGGTGATAACAGTAACTCCATTTAGCATCAAGGCACATCACATCACCTTGTCGTTGATTATTTTCCTATAACAGAACACCCTTAAGTGTTTGATTCCTTGTATAATCACCATCACACTGTGATATGCACAAACCAAGCACTTGTCAACCATGTATCAAATGAACAGGGCTGTATCAGTAGAGAAAGGGAAATATAAATCCTAGGAAAGCAAACTCATTGATGTCTTTAAAAGCAGCTGGCCGCTCCTCGTTGGGTTAATTCCTGAGGCCCCGGTGCCACTACTGCTTGGATGGGACTGGCCAGGGTTTCCCATGCAGCCAACCCAGAGAAGCCAACATCGCCGATGCCTTAAGAGGAATCCAGCCTCTACAGTCCGGGTCTGACCAGCCTACATGGCCCAAAATGATGGAGATGCTACTGGACCCTTTAACCCAGTCTCCTCTGTCTTTCACCAGGCTGTTCGGGAGGGGAACCTCGGGAGCGAGCAGAAGGAGGATGACCGACTGAGGCAGTGCTGAGGTTAAGTGCGACTGATCGATGGAACTGACCAGCAACCGGAGCAGCATTTCCCAGTCACCTACTTCCTGATGTCCAATGACCTCCTCTACTTCCGGACAGAGCACCGGGGCCAGCCCTGCTACCTCCTGGTCATCCCCCGTTACAAGACTCTGCCCCTAATACACCTGGCCCATCCACTTGGCGGCCACCTTGGGGCCCGCAACATACTGACCAAGCTGTGGGACCGGTTCCTTTGGCCTGGTATGGATGCTGATGTCTGGGCCTTCTGCCAGCAGTGCCCTCAGTGCCAATGGACTGCACCCCGAAAGCCACCGCCCATACCCCTCATCCCTCTCCCCATTATCAAAGTCCCCTTCAAAAGGGTGGGCATGGATCTGGTAGGGCAAATCTGTGATCTGTGTCAGTTGTTGAAGGTGAAACATCTCCGGTTTTCTGTCTACCACCCCCAAACTCATGGCCTGGTAGAGCAGCTTTAACCAAACACTAGACTGCTTTAACCAAGCAAAACGGATGCTCTGCCGAGTGGTAGACAAGGATGGCTGAAACTGGGACCTCTTCCTTCCCAACGTGCTTTTCGCCATCCAGGAGACGCCACAAGCATCCACCAGGTTGCACTCTCCGTTCCAGTCAGTGGTCAATTTTGTACATGAGATGCAGGAGTGGATCGACCGGGTCACCCCCATCGTTTGGAAAAACAAGAAAGCAGCACAGCTGGAAGAGCAGCGGGTTTACAATCGACTGGAGTACCAGCTTCTTCCCTTCGGCCTCCACGGAGCACTGGAGACTTTCCAGCACCTAATGGATATCGTCCTGAGGCCACACCACCAGTTCACAGCCACCTGCTTGAACGATGTGATCATCCACTCTTCCACTTGGGCCGACCACCTCTATCACCTCAGGGAAGTCCTCAGAAGCCTCCGTAAGGCCAGGCTGACGGCCAACCCAAAGAAATGCCACCTGGGGTTAACAGAAACACAGTACCTGGGATACCGTATTGGCCGGTGGCTGCTGAAGCCACGGAAAAAGAAGCTGGAGGTAGTGAGAGGGTAACCCCGGCCCACATCAAAAAAGCAGGTACGTGCCTTTCTGGGGCTGGCGGGGTATTACAGGAGATTTGTCTGCCCTCTGGGCCCAGCCTGAACCAGCAGTAAAACCTTCCCTGATTCCCAGAATACATCTTTAATGACTTCAGCCTCCTTTTTTTCTCAGACCTTAGGCTAAAAGAAAGCTTTCCTCACAGTCCTGGAGGAATGGTACATGCTTTTCACCTTTACCAACCCTTTCACACTTCTAGATATGAGACATAGTTCCTGTTATCTCAGGTTTGCAAGGCAAACATGAACCATATTCAAGATGTAATGCAAAAATACAAAATATCATAGCAAGAGGAAGCATTTAGAATATAGGATTGTTGAGAAATGAAAGTATGACAAAGAATAGTCTACTTGTTCTAATGAATTCTTCACTGAAAATATATATGTGTTAGCAGGTGAAAATGTCTTCAGTATGCTGTAAGTACAGTTGAAAAAAACAGTAGAAACCCTCATAGAATTCATTATGGTTTTAATGGTAACAAAGGGAAATGTATTAGTTTTATTGGAAACTGTAATTGGGGTGGCGGGGCACAGTGGCTTAGTGGTTAGCATGCTTCCCTCACACCTTCAGGGTTGGGGGTTTGATTCCTGCCTCCACCCTGTGTGCGCAGAGGTTGCTTGTTCTTCCTGTGCCTCAGGGGTTTCCTCCAGGTACTCAGGTTTCCTCCCTCAATCCAAATACATGCACTGTAGGCTGAATGGCATCTCTGTAGTGTGAAAAAATGTGTGGTGCAATTGCTCCCTTGGATGGGTTGGTGCCCTGTCCAGGGTGTCCTCTACCTTGTGCCCTGAGTCCCCTGGGATAGGCTCCAGGCTCCCCTCAACCCTGAGTAGGATAAGTGGTAAGGAAAATGGATGGATGGATGGAAAATGTAATGGTCCCTGTTGGTCTTTACTGGTTATTTGTTGCCTTCTATTGGGGGTATGTTATGTCTAGTGGATACCGTTAAGGATCAACCAGCTGATGGTTTGTATATATATATATATATATATATATATATATATATATATATATATATATATATATATATATATATATATACACACACACACACACAAATTCAAAACTCTCATTATTGCTCACACTCACTCACTTTCAGTAACCGCTATATTCTGGCCAGGCTCCAGAATAAATGGAAAATGGATGGATGATTTAAACAACTATTTAAACAACTAGGCTCATTTTTGTCTCACTATTTTTCCTCAATAATCACTTTGACTGACATACCTTAGCTTTTTAAACTTAGTGTCTTTGTATTCATCTCACTATTACAGACACCTACAGACTCAGCACAGAACAATCTCCTGAATTATATGACAGAACCTTCCAGATCCCAGTGTGACAGCTTTGGATGAATGATAAATGCCCGGCCGCGTATAGAAGGCAGAATTCGTTTGAATAGCTTCAGCAAATCCTCTCTTCAATCTAATAAATCTAACCCCTCCCTATTGTTTTGAAACCCTCTGATTACTTTATCATGTTGCAGCATGTCTCTTGTTCTGCCCCTTAACATGCAGGATCATAAACGGAGTGTGAAGGCTAACACATTCAGAGCTGGCCCGACCCCATCGATCACACGCAGCAAGAGTCCAGCCAGCTCCATAGTAACAGGCCGGCTTCACCTATAGGCCAAACGTTTGAAACCGAATACCTCATTCTCTTTCAGCACTCATACGCACACGACGAAGCTCAATACTACATAATCCAATCCTTTCTTCATTTCTGTCAACTGCTGAGAGAGCTTATGGTCCCTCACGTTGGTGGAGAGATGCACAGAGCAGCACAGAGACTTGCGCTGCCAAGGACCAAGGACAGGTCACCCTGTCCATCCGAACATGTTTCAGAAGCATTTTATTCTAACAATGAACCACCTCATATATTCACCGGGGAATACAAAGACCAAGAAAATGGCTATCGTTGCAGCCATGCTTGTCGGATATACCACAGAGCATCTTGTATCTCGTATATGTGCGTGTGCAGTTTTCATATAGCCAGATGCTGATTTATTTTGAGACCTTACTGGTGCTTGTCAAGAATGTTCATTTTCAGGCTTCCTATTAAGAATTTTATTTATAGGGTATCTTTCACATAGAATACAAATTTGGAAATAGAAACACACCATTTATGCAATTATAATACACTTCGAAGTAAACCAAACCGTAGACATTTTTTGTTTGTTTGTTTTCCTAACATTTAAGTTCAAATCCAAAACGGTTTGGACCTATTTGCTGAGTTCTTCTTCTGTTTTTTTGGCGTGGTACTCAAAAGTAGGAAAGAGGCCCAAACATAATACTTTTTTTTCATTTTCAGTTTCATGCTTCTTTAGATATAATTACAGGTTATAGAACATTAGCCAAAAAATTTCGGGCTACCTGGACACAAAATTAATGCAGAGTGAATACTAATTAAAAGTGAAAAGTGAAAAGTAGTGACGATGAAGCAAGCGAGTGGGTTTGAAACGATTTTCCGGATATCCGAATACAGTATGTGAACAGAACAGAAGCATTAAATCAAGCCGATCTGCGTCCACCTCTAACTCGCATACTACCATGACACAATAGCAGCTTAGCTGTGTTAAATGTTAATCTTTTTTTTTTAAAGCCTAAGACAAAACTGACCTCTGGAATGAAGGTCTGCGGCTAGCGGGCTGGTTGGAGGCTTCTTCACGGCAGCAGAGCGGTACACGATGTGAGGACGACCGCCGCCACCATCCTCCTGCTCCATCACATGATGTCCCGTCTCCACCGGCTCGATAAAGAACTCCTCCTTCTCGGTTCGGATCATCCCCGCCTGAGTAAAAGAGAAAGAAAAAAAAAAATACACAGAATCACTATATTACCCAGCTGGATAATCATGGAGAGTCATGTTGCTTTGGAAATGTGAATCAATATATTAATCCCACAGCACTGCTTCAAGAAGGAATTCTTGATTCTGATTGGACAGAAGGTGTTGATTAGTCTTACTGTAGTTCAAATCAAACATTTTTTTTTTTTTATATGCTATCGTTTCTTTAGTAACAAGTCATTCACATGGGCTTGTATGATGGGCGCTTGACATAAAGCCTATAACATAATTGATAACTTGTTTTGTGGACGTTCCACAACATTACATGTGACTACAAACAAACAACAGGCACCAAATGTCATATCATTGGCAAATCGCTAAAGTAGAATAAGTAGAATAAAACACTTGCTGTTGCGACATGCTGTTGTAAGATAATAATCAAGTGTCTTGGATTATTTTCCTACAACAGCACACCCTGTCATGTTTTATTCCTTACAAGTCTAGGTTTCCATTTGACCACTTGGTGCCAAGACTGTGTCTAAACAGCAAACACTGCCAACATTTTATTACTACAACTCCTCTGGGAAATATATATACTTAACATTTCTGGAAATCTATATAATAGCTTTACCGAAAGGACTCAAAAAGACAAACGAGGCCAAGTGGAAACAGAATACAGTGTAACACAAACAGTGTATTATGCATTTAGTTAGCCTCAGTGTGTTAACCTTCATTTGTGTTCCTGGCTACTGGAGAAAAAAAACAGCGAGTAAAAAAAAAAGCGAGCGGTCGCCCCATAAACTTTGTACTTGCCCAATCTTTCATATACGGTATTTGTCACAGAATATGATATTGAAAGGAATCTTCCTTTCATTTGTTATGTATACAACCGGGCTAATAGAGCGAATATAATGTCTAATGCAATCGTAAATGGTGCACTTATATAACGCTTTTTATCCAAAACGCTTTACACTGGTTCTCATTCACCCATTCACACACACTCACACACCAATAGTAGCAGAGCTGCCATGCAAGGCGATGGCTAACTTGCCATCGGGAGCAAGTTGGGGTTCAGCGTCTTGCCCAAGGACGCTTCAGCATGTGGAGTCACATGGGCCAGGAATTGAACCCCCAACCCTACGTTTAGTGGACAACCCACTCTACCACCTGAGCTCCACTCCATCAGATCGGTAGATCCACCCACTTGGCCAAAAATGTTACAGTGGCGATATATTTATAACTGTGTGCATTGGCTGTGTAAGCATCTCTTTTTTAAGCAAAGGTTGTTATAAATTGTGTCGCATCGCAAGCAGTAAGCATTGTAAATTAGGATTTGTAATTGAAATATGATTTATTTATTTATTTACTTATTACTTTTTTTTTTATTATTTAAAGAAGGAAAATAAGTTGGCACTTGTTTGACCCTAATAAAACGTTCTAGTCTGAGCAGCAGCCCGCAAGACAAAGCGTAAGTAAGCTATTTACGTAATACTTTACAATAACAGTACTCGAATAATCATGCACTAATTCCTCAATTAGTACGTACTTAAATACAAAGTAATGACGAGTTAAGGCCGGTACTAATCACGAACGAACTGAGGAAGAGTTAACCTTAATTTAACGACGACGTGAATCTTACGAATTCATGTGTGAATAACGACCACCTTAAGTACATGTTTGTTAGTTAATGTATTAATTAAGACATAGGGGTAAACTCGATCAAAACATGCTCTATAAGAAAGAATATGAATTATTTCTAATTGTTTATAAAAGTTTCCCATATGCAGCTGCGTAGCCAAACATCACTGGATGGCACTAGTTTACGTTCATAATTTACATTGACTCCTCTTATCGAACGTAGAAAGACGCAATAATAATAAGCACCAATAATTTGATCTCAACCCGTTTTGCGCCATTCTCCCTCCATTTCTCTTCAAATAGTACCAGTACGTGCTCTGGGTGGCTCAGGCCAGGGGCAGTGCTCCTTTAACCACAAGGGTGAAATTTGATTTTGTTTACCCCAGATGTTAATTAATACATTAACTAACAAACATTTACTAAAATGTACTTAAGGTGGTCATTATTCACGCATGAATTCATAAGACTCATATCGTAGTTAAGGTTAGCTCTTCATTAGTTTGTGATTAGTGCATGACATATTAGTTCATATTTAAGTAAGTATTAATCCGGGTATTAGTGCATGATTATTCACGTACCGTTATTGTAAAGTGTCACTGCTATTTATTTTCAACGTGAGCCAGCGATTGGTCGGAAAACCGAGGTGAAAAATAGTTTCACTTTATGCAAATGAGAAGTGTAGAGATGTAACAACTAGCCTACCTTTTTTTTTTTTTAACTTTCTGATTGGCACAGAAGCCAATCAGCATGTCTTTTAAACAAGTTTGAATACGCGTTTCGAAATACTGATCGGAGTTAACTAGTATTGTGACAATATAATCTGTCCAGAAGGCTTTCAAATGAAAGCTTTAATGTGATTTGATCAAGGATTGGCCTTGACGATGATGTAAAAAGTTGCATATTAACACAGACATAAACAAATGTAATTAATTTATTACAATACAAAGGATTGTAGGCTGTACATGTGCTAATTGATAAAGTCATTTCGGCTCTCGATATATTGTTTATACGTGTGTGTGTGTGTGTGTGTGTGTGTGTGTGTGTGTGTGTGTGTGAGTGTGTGTGAGTGTGTGTGTGAGTGAGAGAGAGAGAGAGAGAGAAGCATCTGACGCTTCCTTTGACATGATCCACAGTGAGAGGGCAGCGCTGCAGCCGCACTCGAGCATGGCTGGAGATCACAGTGGAGAAACGTGCTAAAACATCCGTATGTCAGCCTGAGTTATGTAAGAGGCCTCAGAAGGCCGTCTACACCGACTGACCTTCTCCTCTTTCTGCAGAAAGAGAGATGAAAAGAAAGAGGAAAAAAGAAAGCATGAAAAAGATGGAGGAATGGAGGCCTTAGGGCAAGATGTGTCCTGTCAGGAAGGTGAACAAGTGGCACCTCATGCTAGTAACACTACAGAACGGTAGATAAGGTCATATTGTGCAGTTTAGCTACAGTATTAGAGCGCCCCTCCTTTCTCTATCCCCCCCCCCCCCCTCTCTCCATGTCACCATCTCTCTCTCTCTCTCTCTCTCTCTCTCTCTCTGCTCTGAAACAAGCGATCAGAAAATTGTCAGTCACTCTCCCCAATTCCATCTGTCTGTTTAGACAACTGATAATTACCGACCCTCCTGACAGCCGCCACGTACCATCCACAGGGGAGATCTCAACACACACGCACACACACACACACACACACTGACATGCTCCACACACACACACGCACGCTCATGCTTCTCATTTCAAAAGGCTACAGAGGATGAATAATGCTGCTGTTGCAGCTCAGTAAGAGGAATAAATTGGGCTTTTTGCTAACGTTCCTGTCATAATGATTCTAGCACATTCTGTAATATTTGGGAATGTAAAGTATAACCCCCAATCACTGACAAGAACTATTCCTGACTATTAAGCATTTTTAAGCTCTATAAAGCTAGCTAACTACTAGCTGAGTTTAGGCATAGCTGGCTAGCTTAGCTAGACGTCCTTTTTCTTAGTACTCACGTTTTAACATGACGATAGCATTGAGAAATAATTCATTTTGCCGACACTAAGCCTAACCGACTGGTAATGTTTTTCGGCTGTAGCGATGTCAAACCTAACATTTTCGTTGCTATCGTGATTTTAAAATGTGAGAACTGAGACAAAAGGAAGTTTAGCTAAACTACCCAGCTATGCCTAAACTCAGCTAGTAGCTAACTTGCTAGCTGGTATTATCTCTCCAGCAGTTGTAAAGTTAGTATTATATAATTATTTTTTTTCATGATTGTGTAACCCAGCTACTGCTGCTAGCACGCTAGCTAACATTAGGCTTACTATTAAGTCATGGGTTTGCACGTTCTCTCCGTGCTTCGTGGATTTCCTCCAGATACTCCGGTTTCCTCCCCTAGTCCGAAGACATGCATGGTAGGCTGATTGGCATGTCCAAAAGTGTTCGTAGTGTATGAATGGGAGTGTGAATGTGTGTGTGATTGTGCCCGTCCAGGGTGTCTCCCGCCTTGTGCCCCATGCCCCCTGGGAGAGGCTCCAGGTTCCCCCGACCCAGTAAGGATAAGTGGTACAGAAAATGGATGGATGGATGGATTATGTCATGTAAACCAGTAGCCAGTAAATATCCTATACCATAATAGGAAACATCTATATTTGCATTAATAACTAACGAAGAAAATTGTATATATACTGTTATACTGTATAAGATTCTCTTAATACAGGATTTATGGCCACCACGTTCTGCTTAACCCTCAAAGTTCAGAGAAACCAAATACATGAGCTCGAGAAAGAAAGAAGAGAGCAGAGATAGAGACTTAGCGCTGATCTCACAAACTGTCTCTCTTTCTCTATGTTTATGCTCATCCCTTCATCTCCGGCAGGTCTAATGGATAAACGCTGCGGCGCATGAGGCACTCTCGCACCGGAATACAAAGCAGTGGGCAAGTGGAGAGACGTGTCAGCCAGGAGAGATGACAGGAGGGACTCTGAGACACGGACATATCGATCTGAGGAAGGCAGAGAGGGAGGGGACAGGACAAGGCTGTGCTGTCCACATCGTGTTCAGAGGAACTGCTGAATAAAACATCAGGGACTTTCTGGAGCTGAACAGAACAGCATGTTCACTTCCAAGCTTGGACTTAAGAGACGAGAACTAAAGCCAGGGAGGTAGAGACAGACACAGGGACATGTCCTAATCATCTAATATGGCCTCTGGTTGCAGGTTTAGCCAATAATGTCAAGCAAATCTGTTAGCAGGTTGGAGTTTATAGCTAGGCATTTATTATTTTATTTATTTATTCACTTTTAAAGAACTCAGTCATGCCCTCAGTTACGGTGGTGCAAACTACAAACTGCAGGTTCCAAAACTTCAACACTGAAATTGCTGTTATTATTTTGGCGCTTTATACTACGTGCTACACAGTGTATTATACTCCATGTACTATATTTTTAGCACAACATAACACACCAAATCAATATCAAATCCCAAATCAAAGACTAAAATACTCTGTAAACTTCATCAGAACTACTTCTGAAAGCTGACCGAAACTAACTTCCCAGCCCAGAGCTTTCATAGTCTTTCATAACAGCTGTCCATCAAACAAGGGGGAGGAGTAATAAACTCTGTTAATTTAATCCTTTTTGGTACAACTAAACCGTGAAAACATGCTTGCATTATGTAGTTTTATCCATGGTCCTGATTGGTATGGTATATTTTCATTTATACCCCAGAGCTGTTTAATTATGGATTCATTCTGATTGCTCTGAAGGTGTTGATTCATATTTTTTTATATAATAGCAGTTCTGACAATAAACAGTAGTAGTATAGCATATAGACATAGCATGTTGAATCAACTCCAGACATTTAATCAGACATTTAATCTTCTTAATTTGTCGTGAAATAACGAGGAAAGAGGCCATACCTGGCCATTAAACTGCTCATGAGTCAGTTGTCCGATTACCTTTGAGCCTGTTAAAATGGCTGCAATACCTGAACGGTTAATTGTTTTTGTTAATCCCCAAAATTATGTAAATTGTGTCACTGTCCAAATACTTATGGACCTTACCGTGTGGGGGTGTGTAGTAGTGTGTGTATTTATATATATATACACATACACACACACACAGTGAGGTCCATAAGTATTTGGACATATATGTGTATATATGTATATATATATATATATATATATATATATATATATATATATATATATATATAATATATATATATATACACACACACACACACACACACACACACACACACACACATAGTATATATACAGCATATACGGTGGTGCTTGAAAGTTTGTGAACCCTTTAGAATTTTCTATATTTCTGCATAAATATGACCTAAAACATCACCAAGTCCTAAAAGTAGACGAAATAAACAAATGAGACAAGAAATATTATACTTGGCCATTTATTTATTGAGTAAAAAGATCCAATATTGCATATCTGTGAGTGGGAAAAAAAGTATGTAAAGCTTTGCTTTTGGTATCTGTTGATACCATCCCCATTGTGCAGCAATAACTGCAACTAAACATTTCCGGTAACTTCCGGTGTTTTATTCCTAACATATTATTCAAATAAGGTCCCATTAATTCTCTTATTCATATAATTGAGCCATTAAAGCTTTTACTTCAGCCCATTTCCCTCTGTAGGAACTGCCTGTTACATTCTACTCCATTTATTTCAATAAAATCCTTATAGAACTAAGCAGTTTTTGTGGACTTAAGTACCTTTTTGTGCGCGGTGTCTTCGCTGACAGTTTAATTCACATTGTTGAAGATTACACTAATTTGTCAGGCACATCGCACATGTGTAGTTGACACTGTTTGTCATAACACCTGCTTATCTCCTTGGTGCCATTTTGTGTGTGTGTAAGTGTGGAACAGATTTTGCAGGTCGAACATTTTGCATTCTTAAAACGAAACCAATTACACGCATAAGAATGTGGTGGAAGTTAACCTTCTCGTACCCTACAACACTCCGTCACATCATACAATCCTGTCTTAGCTCATATGCATTACTCTTTACATGTGTGAATATAACATATGCTCTGTAAAGCGAAAGGGTTGTGTCAAATCATTAGACTGGATCTCTTGTCTGCTTAAAGACCGATCCTGTTAGTATGAGGTGTAATGTCTGAGTGATGATCTCCATGACATCGCCTATGCTTTCAAGGTGAGAGCGGCCGAAAAAAGACCAGTCGTGATTTTGAACAGTGGGGTGTCTGACAGCGAGGGCCACAACAGCGTGATATTAGCCGAGGTTACGTTTTTCTTACACACAGACACACACACACACACATTGGGAGGAATAGGTTAGCACTGAAGCTCCCTGAAACTTAGCAAACTATTAGATTTGCAAAGATTCGAATCTGTGCACTGAGGTTAATATTTAATTTAACCCTCTGTACCAGTAGGCTTAAGTGAAGGACGTATTGCCCTCTGAGTGAAGGAGACTTGGCTTCTGTACCTGTCTTCTTCGCTGTAAAGGAGGCATGGTAGCGAAGGAAGTATAGGCTTTGCATGAAGGAAGCATGGCCTCTATGTGAGTCAGTCACAGTGAAGGAGGTGTGGTCTCTGTATGAAGGAGGCGTGGCTTCTGTGTCTGTCAGTGCCTGGGAAAGAGGTATGACCTGTGTGTTAGTCCTAGAGGTGTGGCTTCTCTGCCCATCAGTTGCGGTGAAGGAGACACGTCTTCTCTGTCTGTCCATCTCTGTCAAGGAGGTGTGGCCTTGGTGCCTGTTAGTCCCTGTAAAGCAGCCATGGCATCTGCGCTTGTTATTCCTAGTAAAGAAATTGTGGCTTTTGTTTCAAGTGAAGGACGGCATTTGTGCCCATCAAGCTCAGTGAAGGGGGTGTGGCCTCTATTCCTGTCAGTCTCAGTGAAAGAGGTGTGGCCTTTGTGCCTACCTGTCTCAGTGAAGCGAGTGTGGCACCTACTCCTGTCAGTCTCAGTCAAGGAGGTGTGGCCTTTGCGCCTACATGTCTCAGTGAAGGGGGTGTGGCCTCTATTCCTGTCAGCCTCAGAGAAAAAAGTGTGGCCTTTGTGCCTACCTGTCTCAGTGAAGGAGGTGTGGCCTCTATTCCTGTCAGTCACAGTGAACGAGGTGTGGCCTTTGTGCCTACCTGTCTCAGTGAAGGGGGTGTGGCCCCTACTCCTGTCAGTCTCAGTGAAGGAGTTGTGGCGTTTGCGCCTACATGTCTCAGTGAAGGGGGTGTGGCCTATACTCCTGTCAGTCTCAGTGAAGGAGTTGTGGCGTTTGCGCCTACATGTCTCAGTGAAGGGGGTGTGGCCCCTACTCCTGTCAGTCTCAGTGAAGGAGGTGTGGCCTTTGTGCCTACATGTCTCAGTGAATGGGGTGTGGCCTCTATTCCTGTCAGTCACAGTGAACGAGGTGTGGCCTACCTGGTTTACCTCTTTTGCAAGCAAATTTGTCTAAAACTGATCGTCAAGTGCATAAATGTCAAAACGATCATCTATCCAGGCCATTTGCTTCAGTTATTTTGCCCCTGATGCTGCAGGATGAAGCTATAAAGTGTAGAGAGGGACTCAGGAGCATCATACGCAGCTAAATCAAACACGATTCATCTATATTTATTATTCACTACCCCACAATGGATGTTCCGCTGATACATCACAGTACAGCTAATTTAAAATACCAAATATATTGTATAAAATTTATATATTATATATATATATATATATATATATATATATATATATATATATATATATATATATATATATATATATATATATATATATATATATATATATATATATATAAAAGAAATTGATATCTAGACCCAGATTTGAGGATCATCTTGACGGCCTGATGTCGGCACAGCCGGGAGTGTAAATGAGAACCAGAGGGAATGGAGCATGCGCTAAAATAACCTGAATATAACCTCTCATACATAAATATGAGTCTTATCATTTTATTTTTATTTTCCATGCTAACCGGTGAAGTAGAGTACAAAGTTAAATGTTAGAGAAAAAAAAAATACCAAAAAGAAAAGTTATAATGTGTAAAAGATGTCGAAAAGTCGAGAATTCAACAGCGTTCTTCAGCATTCTTCATTTAAAAAGTACATAAACAATGACATAATCTTTCCAAAAAAATTAAAATCGCCTCGGCCGGGATTAAAATTCGGATTATACCCGTGTGAAACTAATCCCAATTTAAAAGCCTTATAGCCCTGGGGGAGAAAAAGGCTATGCTCGTTGTAAAAAAAAAAAAAAAAAAGGCCTAATCCCATTTCCTCGTGGATCTCCACATGCAATAGGAAGTGGACATGATTTAAGAGCCCTTCTGACCTTTTAGCGGGCAGGAAGAGGCGACCGAGAACGGTGACGCTGAAGAAGGGACGAGAATTAATTTAGAGGGAGCTTTAATTGAAAGCACACACTCCTGTGCCAGGAGTAATTATTTGGCGAGAGAGAAAGCCGCTTTGTGCGAGCCAGAAAATGACAAGGAGAAAAAGAGCCCTTAGTGAGCACGCACGCATGCACACACACACACACACACACACACACACACACACACACAAAACCAGGCTGCAAGGAGAGACATTTCAGCATCAAGTGCATCAGACATACAAATTAGCCTCTCAGTCATGCAATCTTTTTCCTCACTCCTCAACTCAGACTCAATTTCTCACCTGCAGATGTCAGAAATTTCTAGAGTAAAGAATTTTGGCCAGCGCCAGAGTTGTTCCATCGGAAACACAGATCTCAGCATTGACATCACTCTTGCTCACTTAACTTCCTAACCATCCTACTGTTTCACATCCAGGGCCAACAAAAAAGTTCCAAAATCCAGAGCTTCTTTCTTACTCTGATGTAACACACACACACACACGCACATGCACACACGCACAGGAAAATGTGACATCAGCATGCATCTGGCTGAACTCTCCAGACTAATGGGAAATTCTAACTGAGTTTAAGCTCCATTCTCCGAATGAGCATCTCTGCCAGGTGACTAAACCCGGATGGGCGAGAGACATAAGGAAAAACTCGGATAAGAGAGAGAGAGAGTGTGTGAGTGAGTGAGTGAGAGAGAGAGAGGGAGAGAGAGAGTACTGTATATATTCTTCACCTGTATATACAGATCAGCTCTCAGACATGTCATGAATTCCACCCGGAGTTCACTTTTTATTGGGAAGAAAAACTTCTGGACAGCTTTTTTTTTTTCTTTCTTTCTTTTCGCACTTCAGTAACTAATCACAGACATGTTGGAGAAAGACAGAAAAAGGGGGGAAAATGTCTGCTTCATGGCCGTCTCACGGAACAGGTACAAGTTTCAAACCAGATGAAATCGCAGAAATGACACCACATCTGTCCTGCTATTTAAAAAAAAATAAATAAATTTAAACGCTGTGTGTTTGAGGAGTGAAGTATAAACGCAATAGACATCCACTGAAATCGTTCCAAAATACTTTGTTACTTAAATTCACAATATTTCCCTAGACTAGGGATATTCAGCTGAAATAGGTGAACATTGTATGTGCTTTGATTATAAAGGTCCAGACAAGCGACCAACATCTGCATGTTCTGTAGTGACGACGTCAGGTCACGACTTTTAACTAGTGACTCTCAACAGACGTCAGTTTTGATCTGGAAGCAATTATGAAACGCGTATGTGTGTGTGTGTGTGTATCTATATTTCTGATATTTACGTGTGTGTATGTGTGTGTGTGTATCTATATTTCTGATATTTATGTGTGTGTCTTTTATTTGTGATGTGTGTATGTGTCTTTACGTGTGTGTGTGTGTATCTATATTTCTGATATTTATGTGTGTGTGTGTGTGTGTGTTAGTGCGTGTGTATCTATATTTCTGATATTTATGTGTGTGTCTTGTATTTGTGATATGTGTTTGTGTGTGTCTGTCTGTATGTGTATGTGTCTTTACGTGTGTGTGTGTGTGTGTGTGTGTATATATATTTCTGATATTCATGTGCGTGTGTGTGTGTGTATCTATATTTCTGATATTTATGTGTGTGTCTTGTATTTGTGATGTGTGTTTGTGTCGTATGTGTATACGTGTCTTTACATGTGTGTGTGTGTGTGTGTGTCTTGTATTTGTGATATGTGTTTGTGTGTCTGTCTGTATGTGTGTATGTGTCTTTACGTGTGTGTGTGCGCATGTGTGTGTGTGTGTATCTATATTTCTGATATTATGTGTGTGTGTGTGAGTGTGTGTCTGTCTGTATGTGTGTGTGTGTGTGTGTGTGTGCGTTCGTGTGTCTTTATGTATGTGTGTTTACATATTATATATATATATATATGATCATCTTTTGACCAATCAGAATCGAGAGTGTAACAGTTCTTGGTAATAAATACTGATGAATGGGTGTGTGTGTGTGAAATATTACACTACAGTCATGCTTAACGATCCCTTTATATTGAGCCTCACTCATGTGTTTCTCATATCAGTTAAAGCTGTCATGTGATAGAGGAGAGGTAGGTGGGAACGGGTCAACAGAAAATTTCAATAAATAAAATAAACAATAATAATCATCAGCATTATAATATTAAACGATACAGATTTAAAAAATACTCGTTTCATAATTCTAGCCTCGTGTTGTTTTGTTACTCTCAGCCCCTACATTTCCGAATCATACTGTAGATTTATAGTTTAAGGATTGATTTTGCTCATGGCGGACAGTGGGAGTGTACTGTGTTGTAATTGGCCTAACTTCGACTGATGAAATTGTTCGTCGTTGCATAAGGGGAGTAAAATCACACCGTCTCTCTGTTCCTATTAAGGAACTGGAACCGAAGCCGTATGGACTGCACATGTGGAATATTGCTTATGCTAAGCTTTCGCT
>NC_030423.2:26493902-26558902 GCF_001660625.3 Ictalurus punctatus
GCTTTAGAAAAGGGAACATGCTCAAAAGAATAGGATATGTGTTGCAGCCTAGAAAAAAAAAAAAAAAAAAAAAAAAACACTTCACATGCTGCAATATTGACGTTTTCTACCGTATAAAGTTCCAATTCTCTTTTAGTATTTTAACCACAAGCAAAGTTCAAGCACTTGAAAGAGAATTTCAGATAAAAGATGTCGTTCCGGCTGCGGCGCAGGAGCACCACGGACATTCTGAACGCAGGTATCTGATTACAAACTCGACTGATTGGAATGATGACGGTTACAGTATGTTATGGCCTCCAACAAAGCCTGACATTCACCGTATGAGTTTTCATCTTTGACCACGACGACATCCGACAGGATTTCCCAGACCGCCACACATACCGGTTAAAATAAACGTGGTCTGTACCAGAAGTGATGACGCAAGCAGCGGCAACACGAGTCGTTCGCATCCACACTCACCTGCAAAGTTCATTCTGGAGGATTAAAAGTGACATCCACTATAGACGGCACTACCGTCAGAGCCAAGACATGTCTTTCAGTCTGGTTTCCAAGTCAAACTGCGAGGATTTCGTGATTTCTAGCACAGCGGTGTTAAACACAGCGATGAGCTCTGTTTCACGCCGTCGTCGTGATCGCTGTCATGAACTGCCTCTAAGCTTGAAAACAACGACCTTATATTCATAAATATTTACTAATCTAGATCATCCTGAAGATTGGGACGAAAAACAGACCGTGAATAATTATGTGGTTTGCAGAGTTGGGTGTAACACGTTACTGTAATCTGATTGACAGTAACTTTAATTTAATCGAACTTTTCCTGATAACGCAGTTACATAAAATGACGTTAAATTGATGTGTTTTGATTATATAAAATAAGACGCATGAAAGATCTAGAAAGCCCTAAGCCTACTCCAGAGCCCAACAATGGCAGCGCTGGGGCTTGAACCCGCAACCTTCTGATCAACAACCCAGAGCCTTAAATGTTGGTCCACCACTGCCCCTATAATCACACATCAAGACCAGAACAAGAAGAAAAAACAACATTAAGTAACGTCATATGTAAAGGCTTAGCTGGGGAGAGGATTACAGGTTTGAACCCCCCTGAGGATCGTCCATCCATCCATCTTCTATACCGCTTAATCCTTTTCAGGGTCACAGGGAAACCTGGAGCCTATCCCAGGGAGCATGGGGCACAAAGCGGGGTATACACTGGACATCGGAGGGCACACAATCACACACACACTCACCCATTCATACACTACGGACACTTTAGACACACCAATCAGCCTGCCATACATGTCTTTGGACTGGGGGAGGAAACCAGAGTACCCAGAGGAAACCCCCGCAGCACGGAGAGAACATGCAAACTCAGCACTCACATGGCCACGGTGGGAATCGAACCCCCGACCCTGGAGGTGTGAGGCGAAGCCACCGTGTGCCCCCTGAGGATCGTTTCGATGCTTATTCGTGCACGTGCACTTGTCGCCATGGGAACCACGACGCAAAGGAGGATTCCGTGACAATATATTGACCAGTTATTGCGCTATAATAATGTTTATAAAAGGTCAGCAATGTGATGGTTATGATTCCATATGCTGCTATGGTGAGAAACAGGATTAACCAATCAGAATCAGGCGAATCATTTTCAGTTGTCATGCGTACACCACCACTTAGGAGGACACATTTCCGACCAATTCAAACCATCAAAAACATTCTCTCATATCCTTACTTTCTAGTGTGTTTGGGAGTTGAACTTGACGACAGTCTGGGCAGTGTTAAATGGTCGCTTGGTAGCTTGTTGGTCCATATTTTCGTTCTAGCCAGATGCTCCTCTGAATTTGGAGCGCTATGTTACTGAATCATCAATCCCCGTTCGTTACGAGAAGAAGAAGTGGCAAACGTTCACCTCACTTAACCAAGAGCGACAGCTCTGGAGCAGTAATTTGGGTGAAACTGAGCAATGAGAAGCCTGTCCCTTTTAAAGCAGAAACTATTTGCTAATCCGTGTGCATCAATCAGTGCTTGGACCCCGAGTAATTATCTCGACAAGCTCTGAACAAGAAATGAAATGATATTTTCATATCAACATTCAAACATTAAAGTTTCAGGAATTTCTTGACTCAAGTCATTCACTCGTAGTTTTGTTTTTTTTCCCCCCCGTCCATATCTATCAGCCCCATCAGGTACACCTGTAACCTAGCAACAAGGAAAGATATCATCCCGCCCTCAACCTTCGCTCACAGTGGCAGCTGGAGGCTGACAGCCAATAAAACGCAAGGAACTTCATCTCCCGGGGGACCGATCGACCAATCTGTGAGTTTCACAGGACCTGTTGAGATGCATATCCTCCTCTCGGTATCTCTTACACACACACACACACACACACACACACGGCCCCACCCTAAAAACAGGAAGACGAGATCACAAGATCAGTGCAGATATCGCATACAAAAACATACTCTTACTGACAGACAGGTTTCATAACACATCTATTTACACGTTTGTCGATCTCATGAACTCTGTTTCTGTCTTTTAACAGTTATATCGGGATTTTTTATTATTAAAAGTGCCATTTTTTGATATGCCTGTGTATCCCATGAACACTCATGTCACTCAATATACAGGTATTACCCAGACAAAGCTTTGCAGAACTGTGCACCGGTGTCGAGAACATTCATCTATTCCATCTGCTGTGACTCACAACCTGGTACATGTGTTATTTATTCCTCCGTCGGTCTAACACACACTTGCCTCGGACACAATCGCTGCACACAATTAGCTCTCCATGTAACACAACACAGCGAGGGGAGCCGGCGTCGGCTCATAATCAAACCAATACTATGGTCAGTCATGCCACCTCCGGCTGCTTCATTAGAGCCCGATCGCTCCGTTTTCCCCTCTCCCTCGCCACCTCGGGCCCAGACAAATTAACCCCCGCTGTGCCGCCCACTTCCAACCAGACATCCCTGTTTAATAAGCCGTCTGCAAGGACAGCGACTCTTGCATATATACGCTGTCAGCAAGAGCATTCAACGAGAAAAAATGCTGACGGTATGAGAATTAGGGTTTACGCTGACATCGATATACAAGCTACACTTTAATTGATGTGTTTTGTGCATAAGTGATTAGTTCCTTAGGATTAAAAAGAGAAACGAGATATAAATGCACTAGTGTTAATGCGCTCTGGACTCAATCTCTAAATCTATGCGTAACTCTACCGACAGTACATATCCATAAATGTACATTATTCTTACTTGCAAAGCAAGTCGCAGGTTTATAAGACGTTAACGCACTCATTCTAATACGTTATGGTTTCTATAGTAACAGCTCATTGACAGGGACTTAGTGGTATGGTGGATGCTCCACATGATCTAAGACTAATGATGTTGTAAGAAGATGTAGTTATTTAACAAAGAAAAACATAGAACCGTTAATCATGGGATCGTTGGACTTCATTCATTCAAATATATCCCATATCAAACTTTTAACACCGATGGAAGGAGTCTCAGCACTTCGGAACGGTCAGGTGGAAAGCTGTTCCTTTACGTTTTCCACCGTGAGAAAGTCTTCAAAATGGACGACGTTGTGCTTTAGGGGTTTTTGGTAGCCAGCTGCATTATTTATCTTATTAACTTCAAAAGAACGTGAATTGTAAGTGATAACAGGAACCAGCTTGGTCCATGGACGATACAAATTCTCGCGGGCAGCGGAAGCTCAGTGGTTGAGACGCTGGGCTACTGATCAGAAGGTCGTGAGTTCAAACCCCAGCACCATCATGCCACCACTGTCGGGCCCTTGAGCAAGGCACTCAACTGTTCAGATATGGTGCACTTGTATAGCGCTTTTATCCAAAGCGCTTTACACTGTGTCTCATTCACACACTCACACACCAATGGTAGCAAAGCTGCCACGCAAGGCACTAACTTGCCTTCAGGAGCAACTTGGGGTTCAGTGTCTTGCCCAAGGACAACCCGCTCTACCAACTGAGCCACAGCCGCCAGATATATATATATATATATATATATATAAAAAGTGTAAGTCGCTCTGGAAAAGGGAGTGCTACAAACGTAAATAATAAACGGGGGAAAAAACTTCTCATCACGGAAGATTAATTTCACCACAATTTAAAACCGTCACCTAACAACAACCTTCTGACCAATCAGAATTAAGATTTCAACAGCTGTCATATAATAATAATAAAAAAAAAATTATATATATATATATATATATATATTTGGTGGAGGAAACACCAGTCTGTTTAGTGTCATATTTGCCGTCTCTGCCTCATCTGTTGTTTACTCATATCAGGATGCTTTGTTGGTAATTATCTCCATGATGGTATCCAACCAGTGGTCACCACCCGAAGAAAAACCTGCATCTACAATTAACAACATAAGCTATTTGGATTCTTCTTCTGTAAATCAAACAGAAACCAGGATCCAAGCCAAAGCTTCAGCTCCTGTTTCAGCTCTAGCTGTGTGATTTCTAGACGAGAGAACTCTTTACACCTTCTCCGTCCTTTTCACAGCATCACTATTTACCTGCTCCTGTTCATTATCCTGCTCTTATATCTGTCAGAGTTTTGTGGAATTGAAGTGAGAGCGAGACTCTTCTTGATACCGTTTTGAACGTTGAGGTTTTTAATAATAACCGGGATTAAGAAGCGTCTCGAGTTATGAACCGCAGTGATGTAGATGAGGTTGAGGAACTGCCACAGCCAGAATTTACACAGGGACATTGCTGCTATTTCCAAGTACCAGGAACGACAGGAGGTGGAATCAGACCTGATCTGACTCTTCCGACTTGGGTGGAGTCGAAGACGTGGTGTAGATAAGTCGGTGTGTTTCTGGTTGGATGAGTGTGTTTGTTGTCGAGCGTATTGTAGGCTAGCGATCAGGGGTTTGGGGTTAGGGGTTAGGTTTATAGGAGGTGCTGGATCAGGTCCAGTTTCACTTGCTGGACTTTTGTTTCTGCAGCTAGGACTTGCATCTTGACTATTTCTACATCTGGATCTTTTCCAGTGTTTTCCTAGGCGTAGGGTTAGTGCTAATACTTTAATTGAAAAAATAATAACAAACATTCCAGTTAAGGCGACACCCAACGTGAGCTGAAATCTGTGTACAGAGAGGTCTAGACAGTAGCATTGCATTTCATCCATAATTTGCTGAAAAGGGAAAACCATTTGCATAATCCACTACAATTCAACACACTGTCCTGAAGGATGTGTGTGTGAGAGAGAAAGTCCTATTTACTCCAGTTGCATACATGTTTAAATATCGTGACCTGAATATCTGTCTAGACCATAATAATCTGGCCTTTTTATATGATTTGTGAATTCGTTTCATCTACATATCTCATATTGCTTTGAATACACTTAGATGAAGTAGATGCTGAGTCAGATTTGGTTCAGCCCTTTCCTCCAGCGCCTCTAATCCCCTCTTGATATTAGAATTCCTGGAATTCCTCTTTAACAGAAGATGTGCAGCGTTGACTGGGGCACGGGACAAGAACACGTTGGGAGAAGGACAGCCGAAAGCTGGCTGAGGGGGAAAAACGCTTTGTTCATTAGTCATGGGACTAATGAGAGAAGGGGGAACCATAGCACTAACAGGTGGGTTCTTCTTTGTATTCTAAAATAAACATTATCCCATTTTTTATATTTTTTTAAAGAAACGAGAGGAAAGGAAGGAAGTGAGGTAAAATTTAGAGAAAGTAAGATGTGAATCTGAGATAGATTTGATGGATGGATGGATGGACAGCTAGCGTGATGGACAGAAAACCGGAATGACAGAAAACAAGATGTTAATGAGAGAGAGAGAGGGAGAGAGAGATAGGGAGGGAGAGAGAGAGAGAGGGAGAGAGTGGGAGAGAGAGAGAGGGAGAGAGAGGGAGAGAGAGGGTGATAGAGGAGGAGGGAGAGCGAAAGAGAGGGAGAGAGAGGGACAGAGGGAGGGAGAGAGAGGGGGACAGAGGGACGGAGAGAGGGAGAGGGAGAGGGAGAGGCAGAGGATAAGGAGAGAGAGAGGGAGAGAGAGCGAGAGGAAAAGAGAGAGAGGGAGAGGGAGAGAGAGAGAGGGAAAGAGAGAGAGAGGGAGAGAGAGGTAGAGGGAGAGAGAGAGAGAGAGAGAGGGAAAGAGAGAGGGACAGAGGGAGGGAGAGAGAGGGGGACAGAGAGAGAGAGAGAGAGGGAGAGAGGGAGGGAGAGAGAGAGGGGGAGAGAGAGGGAGAGAGGGAGAGAGAGAGGGGGAGAGAGAGGGGGAGAGAGAGGGGGAGAGAGGGAGAGAGGGAGAGAGAGGGAGAGAGAGAGAGAGAGGGAGAGAGAGGGGGAGAGAGAGGGAAAGGGGGAGAGAGAGAGAGGGAGAGAGAGGTAGAGGGAGAGAGAGAGAGAGAGAGAGAGCGAGAGAGGGTGGGAGAGAGGGGGAGGGAGAGAGGGAAAGAGAGAGGGACAGAGGGAGGGAGAGAGAGGGGGACAGAGAGAGGGAGAGAGAGGGAGAGAGAGAGAGAGAGGGAGAGAGAGGGGGAGAGAGAGGGAAAGGGGGAGAGAGAAAGGGAGAAAAAAGGAGAGAGAGAGTGTCCAGGACCCTCATTACACAGCCGGAGCAGAAAGCTGCAAACCCCCTACGGGCCGTTGTAATGAGCCGACCCATCACACACAACGCAGGTAATCAAGGTCAACTTCCAGACCACGCAAGCAAACAACACACACACACACACACACACACACACACACACAGAATCTAAATAAGCAAGACTGTTATCTGTGAATTCACTCGCTCACTCTCTTCCAACTACTCTATCCTGGTGCGGGTGAATCCAGAATCCAGTATCCCCACTGCGCATGGGGTGGGAATACACCCTGGATGGGACACAGTCACACATTCCTTCTGTTTTCTGTGAACCTTGTTTCTCCAATCACTAATGCACAAGTGTGTAAATGCTCATGCGTTAACATGTGACTGTGAATTACTGTACATCCCGGGCCTTGATGCACATGTCTGATATTCTGAAACAGATCTGATGTCTTGGGTACGACCTCACAGATATCCCATCTCACTGCTTACATCAACCCCTTGCGGAAACATTTTACCAGTAGCATCGCCACGGGTTGTAGAAAGGGCAAGCGATTATACTGTGACTTGTGACTATTGTCGTTTTGAACTCCTTTGTATTTTCCCGCAAGTTAAAAAAAAAAAATACAATTTTGCATTCGTTTAAATTGATATCGGTAACGTAACCAGGAAGCGGCTGTATCCTTGCTTCGTCATGGCCTGAGAAATATCCTCGTAGGCATCCTGGTTTCTGACTACACTCCATGATTCCCGTTTGAGCACCAGATGATGATTGGAAAGAGGCTTTCATCGCTTATCAATTACGATAACCTCAGAATGAACAGAAAAACCAAAACACAAATGTAAAGGTTATTTCTGTGAAAGTAAGAAGTAAGCTAGCTAGCTAAAACTCGGGCTTCCGAGACTAACATAAACCTGATATGATTAGCAACTGAACACCAGACTTACAAACTACCTATGTATCAAACCCATGGTGCACCAACGTCCAAGATCATCTGGAGACGTTTCCCATCATCCCCTGCTGAAAATAACAATAAGAAACCATCACAGAAATTCTAAGGGTTTCTACTACAAAATACCATGACACATTATCACCTAACCATTAAAACCGTTACCATAATTGATCCTTAATGGTATCCACTAGATACAACATGCTACCAATAGAAGGCAACAAAATGACCAGAGCCCCATAGGGACCATTACACTTTCCATTAAAGCTAATGCAATTCCCATTATAACCATTACAAATTCTATGATTGTTTCTATTGTTTGTTTGTTTTCCATCAGGGCACTGGTCATTACCATACTGCTCCAATAGAGTACAAGGGCAAGTGAAGAGCAAAATACTGTATAAGCACGGCCATGTAGAGAAAGATCTAGAAGATATCACAAACTTGCCAAGACTTGGCCTTAAAACGTTGCTAACCAGTTAACACTGTGTTTATCAGTGGGCTTCCTTTTATTATTACTTCTAAATAATGCAAAGATCTATCAATAATGCAGCTTTAATTAGCTTAGTTACACTGTCTGCGTCGAGGACTGCTGCACCTGATCTGGCTGCCAATGCAGAATCAGCAGAAACGTTACGGAAGGACGAACCAGCTGCAGACGAGATCGCTAATTGCTAATCACAAAAACAAACCGTCCGTCTCCCCCCCGTCCCCCGTCCCCCCACCGCCTTCTATTTAGCGAATCAGGGTTAACGATCAAACTGCACTTTACTTGTAGTACGCGCATTCACACTGTATAGTTCTTATCTGCCGGTAGTAAACTAGCACAAACAGTGAGAGAAGATCTCAGCACTCCAGAACGAACATAATATTGCAAAATCCCTTCGCCAGTTATTGTGATCGCGACTCCCCGAGTCTCTCCTCAGAGGCAGATGAGATAAGGGGATTACACGGGCTGACCCTGTGCCTTAAAGCTGCTGAGAAGATGTAGTGTGAGAAGTCATCAAGCGGAGATAAGATCAGACAGGAACGATACACAGCCAGACCGAGACACACAGAGAGATAGCAAGAGAAGCATTTGAACATCAGGTACTTCTTTAACGGTGTTTAAAAGACCACCGTTCATCATCGATTGCCCTGTTAAAAACATGACTTCTGGCTCAATTTGTGCTCAAAAGATAAGCCCCCCATTAGCAAGGATCAAGGGTGGAACTTCGAGCAGCTGGAACAGCTACAGGCTAGTCACAGAGGCTAAGCTAAAGGTATCTATAGAGTCCATTTTGTAGGGAAGGGGCAAACATTTGCATGTGTGGGTCTGTGGTATGAAAAAAGTATGCAGTGGAGAGAAAGAAAGAGGGGGGGTAGAGAGGAGAGAAGGAAGGAAGGAGCAGGTTAACATTAATGGTCAGTGACACAGAGCGGATGCTAGCGCCGCTCCTGAAATATTAAGCAGCCTTCTCATAGGTGAACGATTCCTGGCCTTAATGCAGCGAGGCCACGTTGCCAAGAGGAGAAATGTTCCCTCGTCTTCCATTCTACCCTTTACAGAAGGCACAAATACACAAATGCATTCTGGGTGAACGGATCACGAGTGGACAGCGCTGAGTACAGGTGTGAACGGGCTCGAGCGTGTCTCGAAGGCGCGCCGTATAAAGGATGAAGGATGGGTAATGGATAAAGGTGACACTACAACAGCAGCTGCTTTTGATAGTTTCATTTGTCGTCCCATCTCTCAGTCATTTATAAGTTTCGTTAGCAGACCGCACGATTAAAACGTTTGAAGCAGTCCATGAAGATACTGTACGTAGAGTGCTGTGAAAAAGTATTTGCCCCCATCGTGATTTCTTCTGTTTTTGTGCATATCGCATACTAAATTGTTTCGGGAATTAAAACAAAATCTGAGATGAAGCAAAGGCGACACCGAATACAGTTTTTAAATGATGATGTTATTTATTGAAGCAAAAATGTCATCTAATACCAACTGAGCCTGTGTGAAAATGTATTTGCCCCCGTAGTTACTAATTCCCCAAATCTATGAAACCGCATTCATAATGAGGTTCAGCTGGACTAGACACAACCAGGTCTGATTACTGTTCAATCAAACCCTGTTCAATCAAATCAACACTCAAGTAGAACTTTTTCAACAGCGTGAAGTTGGTTAAAAGGTCTTAATCAGTAACACTATGCCAAAATGGAAAGAAATTCCAGAAATGATGAGGAAGAAGGTGATTGAAATACATCAGTCTGGGAAGGGTTACAAAGCTATTTCAAAGATTCTGGGACTCCAAAGAAACACAGCGAGAGCCGTTATCTCCAAATGGAAAAACTTAGCACAGTAGTGAACCTTCCCAGAAGTGTCCGACCTTCCAACATTCCTTCAAGAGCACAGCGACGACTCATCCAGCAAGTCACAAAAGACCCAAGGACAACATCAAAGGACCTACAGGCCTCTCTTGCATTAAAAAAGGTCACTTGCATTAATAAAGACACTGGGCAAAAATGGCATCCATGGAAGTGTGGTGAGGTGAAAACCCCTGCTAACCCAGAAGAACATTAAGGCTGGTCTGAATTTTGCAAAAACACACCTTGATGATCCTCAAACCTTTTGGGAGAACATTCTGTGGACTGATGAGTCGTAAGTGGAACTGTTTGGAAGACAGGCGTCCCGTTACATCTGGCGTAAACCAAACACCGAATTCCACAAAAGGACCTCATACTTAAGCTCAAGCATGGTGGTGGAAGTGTGATGGTGTGGGGATGCTTTGCTGTTTCAGAGCCTGGGCAACTTGCAGTAATTGAGGGAAACATGAATTCTGCTCGCTACCAAAAAATCCTAAAGGAGAACGTCCAGTCTTCAGTCTGTAAGATGAAACTCAAAAACAACTGGATTATGCAGCAAGACAATGATCCAAAGCACAGGAGTAAATCCATCTCTGAATGGCTCCAAAAAAGCTAAATTAAAGGTTTAGAGTGGCCTAATCAAAGTCCTGACTTGAAAGAATTGAGATGCCGTGGCAGGACCTTAAACGGGCAGTTCATACATGAAAACCCTCCAGTGTGTCTGATCTAAAACAGTTCTGCAAGGAAGAGTGGGCCAAAATTCCACCACGGCGCCGTGAAACACTGATCTCCAGTTATCGGAAGCGTTTGGTTGCAGTTACTGCTGCTAAAGATGCCAACAAACATATTTTACGTCTGACTCCGGAGACACCCTCCGAATATAGTTAATAAACATCTCCAAGATTCACCGTATCAACGATTACATGTCTGTCTGTTAAATAACACAATGTTTATTATTAGTCTTACATTATGTAAAGCATCTGCCATACAACCCCTTGTGAATGAGCTGTTACCGTAGAAACGATCATGTTTAAAAACGATCGCGTTAACATAAACCGTTGCGGTCACAACAGTAGTCCGAGCTGCTGTTATAACGAATTACTCAACAGCGCCGTGATATAAATGGTGCTAATCTATATGTAGTCACATAACACGTATTAATCCAACAGACAGAAGGATAGGAGTATTCCATGGAACACACAAACACGCACATCTTCCTCAATTAGTAGTTAAACGAATATGGGAACAGTCAACACACCGAAATGAACTCGGAACTCCACAATGGAGATTAATGAGACATCGTGATAATTACAGTCTGGCCACTTCAATTTTTTTTCCCTTTCTGTTATTGTTCCACATGGTTCACGGTACAACTAGCTTCAACAATGCGAAAGCTGGCCTCGGTGACAGACAACCTCCTCCTCATGAGGATTTACAGCATGTTGCATGCTTGGCCTGAGAACAGTCAGTCTTTTGTGCATTTCTACTCCCGCCGCAGTTTATCTTCATTAGCAGGACGATGTGCTTCAGGCCACTTCTGCAATCCAGAGCACTGAGGATTTTGGCCTGGTTTGACCACAGATTTGTAAGGAGAATCAAGTGACTGGAGATAAATTTAAAAAAAATTTTTTTTAAAAACACACACACAACAATGTATTCATAGCAATCCTTACAGGCGGGCGCTTGGGTTTCATTTGACTTGGAGGGCTAGGTGTGCTCTACAGTTGCTTTTCTGGGAAATAAATTCACTAACACCGAGCTTCATGGATATCTGGGGGTTTGACATCACAGCTGGAGCTGCATCCAGCACATCTGTGGGCAGCTGCACATACACAATGTGAGAATCATCTTCTCTTCTACGATGGTGGAAATTTCCAAAGGTGCTCGGTGGTTTAAAGAGGTTCTCCGTCACGCGGTTAATCACGACTGCTTACGTGACGCACAGAACATTACATTACTAGTCAGAGTCATTTAAATGAAGATGTCTGTCATGACTCTGTCGCGTCGACGAGGTCGTTTGGGAAGTGCGACGTCTTAGTATTCCGAGCACGGAGCAAAAGTTCGAGCTGACTTGGTTTAACTGAACCACTAAGTGTGAGAAAGTGCTCGGTGCCTGAGGTCATTCCTCTGGATGAAGTCCTGTGGTGTCTGTCCAGAGGTTTGAACGTTTAAACTTGATGCAATGGCTTAACGTTCCTAATAGTCCCGGTGCAGATACCACATCTAGGTCATGATAAAAAAAGATCACAAGATCACAAGGCCTCTGGCTCAACACTGTGCTTGTTTAACAGTACCTTAGCAACAGAAATATAAAAAAAATAAATAATAATAATAATAATAATAAACAGAGAAAGAAAAGAAAATCAGCCACAGTGAAGCAACACGATCTGCACATATACAGTTTTGCTTTCCCAGCAGGACTGTGGGAAAGTCTTTGATAGTGTAGGGACACTGAATGTTTGGACTTTCATCACTTACTTCTCCCATTCCCTCGGTTTTGTTTAGCATAACTTGGCTTTCTTAGCATCTCTGTCTGCCAATAGAAGCTTTCATTTATCTCTCCAGTTTCCTCAATTAACTATTCATCTCTATACCTCGCTCCCTTTCTCTCTCTCTCTCTCTCTCTCTCTCTCTCTCTCTCTCACTCACCCTGAGGCAAATGTGCCTAGAAGCCAAGTCCTGCCTGAGTTCAGCTGACAGGTAGGTCTAAATATTTAAGCGCCGGGCACACACTTCCACGCGGAAGTTCAGCACACACACACAACCGCTCGGTTTAACAGAAACACAATCGCATCCACTAAAGCTTCATGCATTTTGCATAGGAGCGCTGCGTTTTGAAATCACAGTACGCTAGTAGGAGTCCAAAAATATGCAGAAAAAATGCAGTTTTC
This sequence comes from Ictalurus punctatus, assembly GCF_001660625.3. NCBI lineage: Eukaryota > Metazoa > Chordata > Actinopteri > Siluriformes > Ictaluridae > Ictalurus > Ictalurus punctatus. The sequence continues at coordinate 26,506,653 of NC_030423.2, forward strand.
TCTTCCTAGCCCCCAGCCCCAACAACCCCCCGCCCCCCCCAAATAAAAATGGTAGATAAACCAACTGATGAATGAATCCGGGATGATTGACAGTTATGTAGCTGTTTTGAACTCGCCAATAGTTCTACCTCATGGAATCCCCGCCCCCTTCCCGTATCTCACATCGGTGATCATCATGACTCAATTTTCTCACTCGAAGGATACATGGAGAATGTTTTGACTTCATTAATGTGAAATTAAATCTATCAAACACCAAGCTCTAGGGCAGGAAAAAAATAATAATAAAGCGGATACACATCTGTTTTAATCACTGGAAATGTTTACATGCACGATGTCCTATTCATTTACACACGTACCATGTTTTCCTAGAATAAGAAGGAAGTCAACTTTTCACCTTTTCTGGATGTAAACTAAAACAGACAGCATTTTTATCCCCAGAGCACCTGCCGATTATTGTAAAAACCGTATATAACTTGGATACCTTGGATAAGAAATCTGTGAAAACACTATGTATGTGCTGTGCAACCACTTAACCCCTACTCCCTTCATGCCTTTTACTTCAGGATACAGGTTTATGCTCAACGGTTAAGATGTTGGACGGTTGATTGGTGAGTTCAAATCCCTGCTGCTACTGCTGGGCCAATGAGCAAGGCCCGTAACCCTCATCTGCTCAGTTATGAGATAAATGGATAAGAGTTTGTAGTTTTTCTGTTACTCTCACCAATTTCCTTGTTCCTTTTCTGCCTCACGTCTTTACTGCAGCTAATGCATAGAAGAAAAATGATGCAATGATGATGTGCTCTTGGGACTTTTGACAATAGTATCGGGAACTCCCGTAGATTGGACAATTTAGCTGGCACTCTGTCAGAAAACACGGCGTCTACAGCGTTAACACTGACAAAAAATTAAAAAAATAAACGTATAATACGTATTTCCTTTTTGTGTTTTGATTTCCTAGTTTGCATCCTATACGAAACCTTACTAACCTGCTGACCGACTTCAGAGCACATCTTTCTCTGATGCATCATAGCCTGGCGAACAGATAAAGCCCCGGATGTCTTCTTTACATAAAGAAACGGAAACAGTGCCTTGTTTATCAGGGCCACTTCACTATACACTATAGAATTTAATAAGCATCTCTAATGTTGTTCACCACAGAGCATGTGCACGCTTAGTTTATCTAATTTTATTTACACTTTGTAATGAGCTGAGTTACAGTTATTAACTCATTATGTTTATTTACAGTCCCATTCAGCATTCATGACCTTGTGGATGGGTAATTAAGCCAAAAAAAAAAAAAAAAAGACTAAACTTTAACTCTATTGGAGCTACTACTGACTAATTTAAACAGCTTCCGTTGTTTTTTTCCATAGTGATGACGTTGTGTACACGACACACATTGTATGCTGTATGTCTGGTCACGTCCCCTTCTCCTCTAAGCAACCCTCTACCAATCCTTACCCACCTACCTCCCACCACCTCCCTGGAGCCACGGGCACTAGGGGGCTCAATAGGACGATGGCATATTACGCACGATCTCACAAGCCTACAATGCGTTGAAGAACTGCTCATCTCTAAATGACAGGAATTCGATGTCGCCATCTAAAATGCCACTACAGAAACATTTCTGAGTGAAAATAAATAAATAAACAATCGCGTTCTCAAAGGGCAACAGCTCCGGGTAGCAGACACAACAAGCCAAGCACCTGGGGAAGAAATATAAAACACATCATATTCCCTATCGAGCCGCTGTATTGATTACTTCCCAGAGATCTTTCTCCTTAACATCCCCTTCCCTTTCGGAATGAACCAATCCTTTTGAATCTTACACCGTTCAGGACTTCCCTGCTCCATAGCGATTCCCGTTCCTCCATTTACTTTCCTTTTTCTTTCCTTTTAACTCCCCGTCACCAACCTCTCCTTCATTCTCTTTAATTACCTGCCTCCTCTCACAGCCAGACAGAGAGACTCGTTTACCCAACGCTGTCTGATCTGCTCACTGCCTCCTGTCTTTCTGTCTTTTTTAATCTATCCCCTCTCTCCGTCTTGTTGCTGTTGTACGTCTTCATTTCTGCTGCATCACACAATCTTTCACCGACTACTACTGTATAGTCATGTCTGGCAAAGAAGACCTTGGCAACACAGGGAAAGACATAAGGACAGAGCGGGTCAAAGGGACAAATTCAGCCGAGTAGTCATCTGTTACAGAGCTCTTTGTGTGCCAAGGAAGGGTTGTTTGGTGAGATGTGCATAGTGAGGGTTGTCTGTTCTGCCCAGAGAACTGGAGGTATAATGCTGTGGAGGAATTTCAGCCCACTCGTCTTTTCAGAATTGGTTTGATTCGGCCACATCAATGGGGGTCAGGATTTTAAGCCAGGATTATGACTGTGTAGGACTATGACTGTTTGTACCTCGCGCCTTGCACCTCCAGAATTGGTGGATCAATTCCTGCCTCCACTCTTTGCGCACGGAGTTTGCATTTTCTCCCCGTGCTTCAGGGTTTCCTCCGGGTACTCCGGTTTCCTCCCCCAGTCCAAAGCAATGCGCTGGAGGATGATTGGCATCTCTAAGTTGTAGAGTGTGAACAGGTGTGTGAGTGCCCTGTGATGGGTAGGCACCCCATCCAAGGTGTCATCTACTTTGTGCCCCAAGTCCCCTGGGCTGGGATAGGCTCCAGGCTTCCAGCAACCCTGTGTAGGATGGACTATGACTGTTACAAAGCTCTGACACTGGAGACTCCTTACAAAATCTTCCAAAACTTCCCAGTATTATGTGTTTTTATTTGATAAATACCAAAAGGTCGTTACCCTGTGCATTATTAGACTTCGATTATGTGGAACATCTGCTGTACATGTCTCCGTCAATTACGTCAGTAACTAATTCACACAAATGCTGTGGGGGGGGGGGAAACTAACGTAGTTCCTGCAGTGGTCTAAAACAATGGCTGCAATAATTGCTTGCATCATATTAATGCTTTCTTACACAACATTCCCAGTTAAAACAAACAAAAACATTTAGGAAATTCAGATGTCAGTTGTTCTGTAGCTAGTTTGTCCAGATGCCTGATGCATTAATTATTCTGTCAAAAACCTTTGGCTTGCAATGTACATAGATAGAGGAAATCAGATTGACAGAAACATTTTATTAGCTTTGCTAAGTGAGACAGGGTCAAACCTACCCGGTTTGGTTATCTTAAACATAGAACTGCAAGTTTAAAAGTCCTTCTATCACGAACATATCGAGCATTTTGCCCAAAAAACATAAAAACATACAGAAATGCATCATGTCTGTTAGCTCGGTTTGCTTAGGTATAAATACTGTATAAATGGTGTTAAATGGTCTTATGAGTTGAAATTCTGTGCCTCTACAGTCTTCAAAATCATCCTAATAAAACAAACATGTGCTGTAACTATCTAAGAACTGAGGATTGCAGCGCTCAAGGCCGCCATATGAATTGTTTCACAGTGGGATTACAACAAAACGAGGTTGCCTTGGTAACTCTGAAGCTACAGGTCACAAGGGCGTCAGAATATCTCTGTCTTCCTCCCTCTTTTTCTTCCCACCTACCTCTCTCTCGCTTCTCTTCTGTCGCTCCGTCTGACTAGTGTGCAAAAGAAGATCCCTCATTATCTCCAATTACTGTGATTGTTCAGGGTGTCAATGATACCTCGGTCCAGCCATTTAGCTCCTTTCGACTCATTGACATTTGGTGGGGGCTCAGGGCATTCCCTCAACTCTCCATCTTAATAGGAAGTACCCTACGGCCAGGGCAATGCTTCTGATTATCTCTCTCTCTCTCTCTCTCTCTCTCTCTCTCTCTCTCTCTCTCACATACACACACCAACTCCCATTCGTCCAGCTCTCCTTTTAATGAGTGAAAGACTCACGCACACACTCTTTCATCTCATTCTTTCTAATGCCTTCATCAGCCAAGCAGGAGCCGCATAGGCGATTTTTTCCACTCTCCGTCAGGCCGCTTTTATCTGCACTCTGCTAACAAAATGAGAGGCAGGTAAAGAGAAGGGCTCCTCTGAGAGCACTGAACCTTTTCTCTGAAGGTGTGACTTTTGTTCATGCCAGCGGCACAGAGCCGGAGGTGGCACACACACAAACACACACACACACAAACACACACACACACACACACAAACAAACACGCACAAACAAACACAGACACGCACAATGGGGCGAAAGCATGGAGACTCTTAATTCAGGCAGACACTGCAGGGCGTCTTTCACATACAGAATTCACACTGTTCTTCATGACGTTCTCCAGAATGGCAGACAGGTAAAAGAGAGGTTTCTGTCCAGCGACAGCATACACACTTGTTCTTTAAACAGCGTTTTATCTCGATTATAAAGAATGGAAAAATAAGCTCACCTGGTTAGCTCCCTTAAAGCCCCCATAAAAAGGATGCTATAGCTAGTGTCATTTTTGGAAATATGCAAAGCACCAACTCAGAGGTAATCGATTACCAACAGCAGATTTTAAGACTGAATGGAGTTTGTGGGATTCTCCTCCTCAGTAGAGCCCAAAAGTTAGCACTTTGAAGGAAGGGGAAGGGGGTGAGCATTATGAGCAGCAATTCTCATCCTCGATAAAGAGCAGGATCGGCATTTTGAACAAAGCAATTCTCATCATCTATAGAGACCATTATCTGGATTTTAAGTCATTCCCATCTTAAATAGATTCGGAACAGCATTTTGAGTGATCTTCATCCTCAATAGGGAGCAAGATCAGCCTTTAGAGTTATTCTCATCCTCAATAGAGAGCAAGATCAGCCTTTAGAGTTATTCTCATCCTCAATAGAGAGCAAGATCAGCATTTTGAGAGATTCTCATCCTCAATAGAGAGCAAGATCAGCATTTTCAGTGATTCTCATCCTCAATAGAGAGCAAGATCAGCATTGTGAGTGATTCTCATCCTAAATAGTGAGGAAGATCAGCATTTTTTGTGCGATTCTTGTCCTCAGTAAAATGTGATATCTACACAATGGTTTTATTGGCATTTCTACTTATTAAGATTAATGGTATGGGAATCTCTATAGTATTATTTAGATAAATAGAAATATAAGTATGATTTATTAGAATTTTCAAACTTATATTACACAGTATATTAATTATTGGTAAAGGAAATAATCAGTAGTCATATATAGTCAAAATATGGGCACCCCTGCATTTCTGTCAGATAATGCACTACTTCTTCCCGAAAATTGTTACAACACAAAAAAGCAGAGGAAAAAAAGCCCAATCTGAGACATTCCACACAGAAATCCAAAAAGGCACTGGACAAAATGATTGGCACCCTCAACTTAATATTTGGTAGCATGCCCTTTGGGAAAAAAAACAAACTGAAATTAATCACTTCCTGTAACCATCAGTGAGTTTCTTACAGCTCTCTACTGGAATTTTGGACCATTCTTCTTTTGCCAACTGCTCCAGGTCTTTTATATTTGAAGGGTTCCTTTTCCCAACTGCTGTTTTGAGATCTCTCCATAGGTCCTCTATGGGATTTAGATCTGGACTAATTGCTGGCCACTTCAGAACTGTTCAGAAGTTTGTCTTAAACCATTTTGGGTGCTTTTTGAAGTGTTCTTTGGGTCGTTGTCCTACTGTAAGTCCCATGCCTTCTGACGGAGACCCAGCTTTCTGACACTGGGCCCTACATTGCGCCCCAGAATTCTTTGGTTGTCTTCAGATTTCATAATGCCATGCACACAGTCAAGACATCCAAGACATCCAGACTGTAGGGACTGTGTTCTTTTCTTTGAAGACCTCATTTCGTTTTATGAAAACAGAAGAATGATGTGCTTTACGAAAAAGCTCAATTTTAGTCCCATCTGTCCACAGGACATTCTCCCAGAAGGATTTTGGTAAGTTTTGGCAAACTCCAATCTGGCTTTTTTATCGTTCTGTGTCTGCAGCGGGGTCCTCCTGGGTCTCCTACCGTAGAGTCCCTTTTCATTCAGATTCCGATGGATAGTGCAAGCTGACACTGTTGTACCTTCTGTCTGCAGGTCAGCTTGAATTTGCTTTGAAGTTGATCCAGGTTCTTTATCCACTATTCGACCAATCCTTCATTGCAATCTTTCATCAATTCTTCTCTTTCATCCGCATCCAGGGAGATTAGCCATAGTGCCATAGGCGGTAAACTTCTTGACAATGTTGTGCACAGTGGACACAGGAACATCAAGATCTCTGCAGATGGACTTGAGATTGTCCATGCTTTTACGAAATGTTGGCTCTCAAATCCTCAGACAACTCTTTGCACTTCTTTCTTCTGTCCACGCTCAGTGTGATACACACAGACACACAACACAAAGGCCGAGTCAACTTTTCTCCATTTTAACTGGTTGCAAGTGTGATTTCTATATTGCCAACACCTGTGACTTGCTACAGGTGGGTTTAATCACAAACTAAATGAGCATCACATGCCTGAAATACAATTATTTCTGAAGATTTCGAAAAGGTGCCAATAATTTTGTCCTGTCGCTTTTGGAGTTCTGTATAGAATGTCTCAGAGTCGGCTTTTTTTCCTCTGCTTTTTTTGCGTCGTTCCGACGCGAACAAAAGAAATCTACATGAGCATACCAAAGCGTTTGTCATTGCAACAGTTTTCCGGGAGAAGTGGTGCATTATCTGACAGAAATGCAGGGGTGCACATATTTTTGGCCATGAAAAAAAAATCATCAGATTAAAAAAATATATATAATTGTACGATGTATATTCAATACAATATACTCGTTGTGGAAATGCAATGTATAAAAAATAAAAAAAATAAAAAAAAGTATTAATCCTATCTAGCACTTCATCAATCCATTACTGCAATGTGTAAAATAATTCATCTTTCAATTAAAATTCATCAGCTTCACTGCCCATTTCAAAGCTGTCTCAACATCACAATCACCCCCCCCCCAATCCCCCCCCCACCCCCGCCTCCCGTCCACAGCACTGCGGCCAGCTTCCATGTAGCACGCCAGACTGCCTCTCCAAATCCACTCAGGGACATATCCATAACAACTGTCAGCCCTCATGACAAATGGCGGTGAAAAAGAACATGAGGCAGTAAGTCAATCTGGTGGGGAGAGAAAATAATTAACAATTAACAAAGTTTCTTTCAGTCAGATATTTGATTGTGTCTAATTTAGCTAGGTGTAATAGAATGAGTGAGGGGAAGCTTGGCTCGGGGTATGGAGTTGAAATGCCCACTCTCGTCCCCTATGAATTCCTTTCAATCTTAAAATCGGTTCTCAGACAGAATCTCGATTAGCAAATTGGCATCTGGGGAAAAAAAAAAACCTGGGGGTCAGTTATTCTGGCTATAGTAGTGCTATAAGGCATTTAGGGGGGAAAAGAGAAGACAGAAACAGTCCTTTCTGGAATGTGATGTCTCTCCTGTTCTTCTCTCTCTCTCTCTCTCTCTCTCTCTCTCTCTGCCAGGCTCTGCCTCGCTGTACTTATAAATCCTGACAAGGGTGTCAATATGTCAATGCAAATAGGCCGTGTAGCACCCTGCCTGGTGTACTGGGCCCTGCTCCAGCAGTGACAGGGAGACAAGAGCGAGAACCAGTGTGTGTGTGTGTGTGTGTGAGTGAGTGTCAGTGAGTAAGTGTGCAAAAAGGAAAGGAAGCTCATTTTCAGTGCTAGCTGTCACTGCACCCTTGGAAAAAGCATCCCCAGGTTAGGATAAAAAAAAAAAAAAATCAGAGACTCCGTTGTTGCTATTTTCTTTATTCTTCAAAACCTTAACGCTACTGCTGTGTTCTCTCTCCTAGCTGCTACATGAACTGCATCAATTGTGGTTAGCTGTTAATTTATAATTAAGTGTGTAGCCTTATGCATTGATATGAAGAGCAGGGTACTAAAGTAGTCCCTCCTGCCCGTTGGCTAGGCAACGTCTTAATTTATTCGTCTCCGTGTCTCCTGTGCTGTCCCTTCTGCAGCTGGGAGAGAAAGGAGCTAAAGAGGTGATGATACTAGTGTCACATGGCTGAGGTGTCTCTGAGACAGCCGGGCGTGGGGTGCCGGGGGATGGGCGAAGGGGGGAATTGCGCAACTCATCCTCTCATCACTCCAGAGAGAAGAATTGTTTTGAGCTGAGGGGTCAGGAGAATTTCAGTACGTGCTCATGGGCACTCAGGCGATTTCCTTTCGGTGGAACGATATCTTGAACGTTTGTGAAATAAGGACTAAAACACTCCGGAGCATGCTATTATAGGAAAATAATCAAGACATGAAGCTGAGTTACTGTTACCACAGGTTAACAGGACATCCTGGAGTATTTTATTTCTCTCATACTATACAATTGCTGACAATTACAACACATCACATCAACATTTTTATCCAGTTATAGTTACATTTCATATTGTTAACCCTATGTTTCTTTTTCACTCTTAACGTTCATAAGTTTAAAAACAAACAAACAAAAAAAAAAAAAGCAGCTTGTCATGTTACCAAGAAACCGGAAAATGCTAATCGAAACGCTAACACTGGAGACTCCTTACAAAAACACATTACTTTCTGAATGCATTAATGTGGAGCGTCGACCGTACGTCCACCGTAAGTCCTTGTGTAAGATCTTACTATAGAGAGAGTAATGTATCAAAATGAGTTCATGATACAAAATGAACTGTCGTTAGGCTCCGCCCACACCCCCGCAGGATTTCTCATTTCTGTTGTATCCCTTTCAGGGCTCCAACAAGGAAGGGAACACTGTGGAACACTGGGGGTCGGGGAATGCTAGCAGTGTGGCTTGCAGAATGCTAGCAGTCTGGCTTGCAAGATTAGGATGTCATAGATTTGATCTAAAAGACAGCTGAATAGGACTGATGACAGATGAAAACTCATTGCAAGAGCTGTTTTGAAAATGTCACAGTTTAAATGAAAAAAAAAACGGACAGGAAGCAAGGCAGGAAGTGCTCAATCATATGACACACTGTGGCATTTAGTGTTCTCCTCCAGGCGTGTTGAGGCACTGACCCATGCTCAACTGCTACATCAGCTTAGAGTTTAGAAACCGTCTCTTTCTTTTTAGGCACCTATAGAGAACCTAGCCCTGGTGAATATTTATCATCATGTTTCATGGCTCTTCTCGTGACACTGTGAACTCACACCAAGGCCGCTCTGGCGCTAGCGTGTGCGGTGTCTTCTGCCTCATAAGGTCTCTGAGGTACTCGCTCATACAGTGCTAATGAGACCGAATCGGTGCACATGATGAGAAATGGGTTTAATTGCTATTTCTGTATTAGATTTATCAATAAATGTTGTAGAGTAATGTGTTCGATCATAAGAACGGAGTGAGATTAAATGCTTCATTTCCTGGAGATGAGTAGCTGAAACTGTGCCCGGTGTTTCGCTATTGACTGTTCATTGATTATCCCAGTGCTGGCAGTTTAGAAGAGAATTGCTGATGGTTGTTACTGAGATGCCACTCTGTATTAATGTTGATGAAGCACAATTACTGTAATAAATCAACACAGGTGTCGCTAACAGTGAATCCCACCAGGAAGGATCCTCTTGGGCAAACCTCATGCACATGTAGTACATTTGCAGGCAGACACACAAATGCTGGCAGAAAGTGCACAGAACGGCATACACATAAACATCAATACAACCACTAATTATTCATTCTCTCCTTTTCCCAAAGCACCGACACATTTACTCACATACCTACACAGTCAACCTGATATAACAGTCTGTCTCTCCGGAGCGTCTTGTGGAATTTCAATAGCATCATCAAAGCAACCATCAATGGGGAGTTCCTTTCAGGAGCCTGAGACTCCAGGGAAAAAGACACCGAACGAGATGCACTTCTATATCATACGGTACAGACAATAAACACACACAGTGCACACTCGAAGACTTTATGAGGAAGGAACTAAAATGATCCCGAATTAAACTGTGTAAACCCTTGAACATGGAACATTTACAACGATTATGGAGATACAAAGAGGCACAAGGGACCTTATTAAAGGGTCCAAGCGTGTAATAGACAGAATGGGCAAAAAGACTTAAACCAAACGAGGGGTCACGACCCTATGTCAGGATGCTTGATTGACAAATGGGGCTGTGAGAGGAACTCACAATGTACCAGTTGAAAGAGATTCCAAGAACAAGTGCAAGGCCAAGACCACTGGTGACGTTCTGCCTTAAAACATAGCCTACAGTGCGAGTTATCCTTCTAAAAATCTAGTATATTTGGTATTTCCTTAGACCAGCATAAAAGCTTACAGCATTCAGTCTGGGGAAAACACCAGAGCTCGTATCAGGGATTGGCACCCGATTGCTGCAGCTTAGAGCTCCAACCAGCAGGTGCACTTTCCCACCTTATGCAGGTCCTGGACTTAAATCATCTCTGATTTGTGCCAGTAAAAAGACAAGGTCTTGAGTAAAGGGCATTTAATCTATTATTTTCGACAGGAGAAGTGCACTTAAACTGCAATCCCATACAGGAGGAGATGCTTAGCTCTAATTTCAGCGAAGCAAAAAATGGGAGATGACGAAAAAGGCCACTTTGGCCATTAGTCCTACAGCTTGGTGCTTTCCGCCTTGTGATGAGCCCTGCTGGTGCCACTCCGTAATGCGCTGCCTCTGTAGCGCTGAATTGCCGTGATACATCACAGCTGCGGCTGCAGCAAAACAGTGTGGCAAGACAGCCCATTTCTCCTAGTTAACCTCCTTAACTGGATTACCTCCTGCCATCTCGCTATCTCCACAGCGGAACCTCACGCCAGCGTCGGATCCATCAATGCGAGCAGGGTCAAGTACAAGCTAATGGTTAGCAAGCAACAAAAACAAGCCCAGACATGGGGCATTTATTAATTCAAACAAGATTAGAGAATACTGAAAATTTTCTACCGCCAATTTTCTCTTGGGTGGGAATCTAATTTGATGAGATTTCTTTGAGTGATTTTGTCACATGAAAAAATATTCTACGAAAAGCTAACTTAACAATTCTCAGCCTTCCATAGGATGTAGGTTAGTAAAAATCTGACAGATTTGTGAGACATTCATGAGGCCATCTTGGTCTCAGCTATATTAACAGAGGTGTATGATATAGGAGGAGGAGAATTGACTTGAGAAGTGGATTGACGTCTGCTTTAGCCTTGATCCAACGTTCTCGTCTTTCCTCCGTCAGCTGTTAGACGTTGATCATTGGCGGTGGTAAATGTCAGGGCAGTGACCCGTTGCCTGAGGCGCAGAGATGCACATGCGAAAATTTTCAATTTCCTACAGCTCATACCACTACAGGATCGTCTCATTTCCTCATGACAGTACGTCCAATTACTTTGGACTAATGCCTGCGAGTAGACTGTCAAACAAATGAATGCCATCTTGACGTGAAAGCCGGTTTTGGTGATTTATACGTGAATTCAGTCCAACTCGTCTCATCAGCACAAGCTGTAATTACATTGACGTTCGGCTCTTCCTAGCGCTCAAACTTGGTGTTTTTTGTTTTGTATTTTCACAAAATCCTTAATTTGACGCTCTCGCAGGTAATGTAGCAGCCGTAACAGCTTGTGTCTCAGCAGGATCATTGACCTCTTCGCTGCTTCTCGGTGTTCAAACTCACTCATCTGCCTCAGATGCGAACGCAGCAAGCCTTCAGGTTTGGGATGAAACTCACAATAACAATTCCATCTCAGTGCCATACCTTTGATGCAGCTACATTTCAACCATCACATCTGATACACACGATCACCCTTTACAAAGAACAGATTGTCCTCGTTTAAGTAAAGACAATTATTTGTTTATTGGAAAGCGCTGGCTTCGGTATGCATACTTGTCGTCTGTAAGATCGTCAAAGATTAGAAGAGTAGCGTTCTGTCAATATTCATGTCATTAGAGATACAAGATATCTGCTTAAACTCATAAATTTGTCACAGCTATATTTTACATTTTCCACCTACTTGATTTCTGTTGTTATTTAGGTATCCTTCGCAGACTTTCTGTCTTTCTGTCTGTGCCCTGTAGCTCTGTGTTAGCAATACATCTGTTAGACTACAAGCCTCCCTGAGCATGAGTTACACTGCAGACATGAAGGTCTAACACCTCCACACTCTGTTAAATTTAATTTCTCCTGCCAGTGCTGTAACAATTATGAACCTCAGCTGGGGCAAATGTGCGATTTTCCACTTAGGCAGCACATCTGAAGTCTAGCTTGGCTGACTGCGGCTGCTCGCTCGGGAAGAATGACCTCGGACAGCCTCGGTCATGACCCGTGTCGTGGCCCAAGCTTTAACCCACGATATACGCTACAGGAAGAAGCGAGGTCATGAGGGGAAGCAATTTCCAAGAGGTTGGAACGTTCCCTTTCTTTGGAAGACGAGGAAAGGGCGAGGCTGTCTGCTTTGACAGAATTACCTCAGACAGCCTTGGTCATGGCCCATGTCAGGACAAAAGCTTTATCCCATGGTATACACTACAGAAACAAGTGGGGTCAATAAGGAAGGCAGAAATGAAAGAGAAGCTACAAAAATGCCCTTTTGGTGGGAAACAAGGTGTGCACAGGTACAACAAGGAAAAGAATTTCAGCATACCATTTTTTTTTTTTCTTCAGACTGAGTATGCGTACATAATGATAACGATACCAAGTAGCCTATTTTGTAGTTAGCAATCAGGGGCATCATGGAACATATTATTTAACTCTGTTTATGTTGATTGCTAGCATGTGCTGCTAGCAATGAATGTCATGATATGGGGGTATGGTGGCTCAGTGGTTAAAACTGTTGCCTCACACCTCCAGGGTTGGGGGTTCAAATTCCACCTGCGCCCTGTGTGTACAGAGTTTGCATATTCTCCCTGTGCTTTGGGGGTTTCCTCCAGGTACTCCAGTTTCCTCCCCCAGTCTAAAGACATACGTTGTAGGCTTATTGGCATCACTAAATAGTCCATGGTGTGTGAATGTGTGTGCAATTGTGCCCTGTCATGGGTTGGGATCCCCGTCCCACGCCTTGTGCCCCGAGTTCACCGGAATAGGCTCCAGGCTTCCCTGTGACCCTACGTAGGATAAGCAGTATTTAAAATGGATGGATGGATGGATGTCATGATAGTGTTAGATACTCTTCACACACGATAAGATGTTTTATCTGGAAGACTCTGTGGTTCCTCCTCTTGATATTTTGCACCCTGCTTAGATTTCCATCATTAATTGTGAAATACATCCAGATCGCTGTCATTTCCTGTCGTCTTGTTCATTAGTGCGGCAACCAGACTCACCCCAATCTGCAGAATTGCAGAAAGACATCATAACAAAAGATATATGCGTTATGAAACTGGTTAAAGTAACATAACAGTGAGACGACCCGATTCGAAAAAAGACGGTCTATCATAACTAGGCTGAATAATAGGCTTACACAAGGCCAATGAAGCCATATTAAACTGTAAAGACAGTGAGTGTTTAACAGAAGAGTCTAGGAGGCATCATATCACACCTCACCAGGGTGCTATGGAGTGAGATTCTCAACTCTGAGGAGATAAACCAGCATCCTCGATTAGTAGCACAGTTTCAGAGCAACATGATCAGCTCAGAATCCTGCTTATGAATGTATTCTATGAAAATAATCAGTCTAAATAAGCAACAGGAAACCATAGTAAGAACATACACTTCGTATATCACCGATATCATTGTGACGGGTGAATCCGTCTGATTCTATAAATACAGACTGCAGACTGCGGTACCTTGAAATTAGGAGGCATCAATGAGAGAATTCGAAAAGATTCGACGATCTCCTCCCGCCTTATTTCTTACAGCAAAAGCTAGCATCACCTCATTTCCTACGAGAGACCAAACAAAGACAGTCTGGGGAATGTGAATAATCCATTAATACGTCCCTGTGGAACCCCAGCATCTACAAGCCTGGATTGACAGCCAACTGTTTTCCATGCAGATGCATGGAGAGTTTAGTTATGTCAGTGCAGATCACGGATTAACCAAGGGAATGCTACAGCTCCGGTATTTCTTCACGTTTTTAAAGTGTGGCATGTTTGTAGCTCCCTCATGGCGATGCTGAAATGGAAGAAAGGCAAAAAAAAAATAATAATAATAATAATAATAATAATAAATCGAATGCCTTGGTAACATAGTTCAAACAAGCTCAACAAGAGAGTGATTTCCGAGAATGTGATTCATAAGCGTAGCATCTTTTGAGTCCTGCATTATCTTACGTGATACCTTGACTTGTCCGTCAGGTACAGAAATATTGACAATCCTACCAAGCACAACCAAAATGGCATCAATTCCTAACCCCATTCCTATGTGATCCTACTGTATCAGCATTTTTCTGAACTCAGTAGTTTTTTTTTTTTCCCTGCTAGTGAAAACACTCCTGGCTCAGACCACTGTGTCATGAGCACGGTGCAGCATGGGTAATGGCTGCTGGATTGCTGTGAGTAAGAGTCGGTAATTACAGCTCTGGAGCGTGGCATTTGCTGCGTCACTGACTGGTTGATAATAGCCCCTTGATTGAGTAATTGTAGGTTTGAGGGCCATGCTGACGGGTGGAGTCTGTAATGATAGCGCAATCGTTCATTCATGCCCCGATGCTGACTGGTTCACACAAATAGTACCAAAGGAGGTCAGTTAACAACTGCTCAGTACAAAATTGATATAATAACCACACTCAAAGGTAATGATACTTGAGCTGGGCTCAGTCTGACTCACTACCGTGGTTACACACACGAAGGCAAAGTCTCTTACTATAAGCTCCCGCAGTTCCACCGAAAATGTACCTCACAGCCACAACAATAAGACTCACTGGAACTGCCTGCACAAACACACTCATTAGGACTAATATATGATATCTGAGGGCAGTTTAGTCGATACGTGACCTACATTTATATACCCTAATCCTCTCAGGCTAGAAGAAAGAGGGCAGTTGTGGACACGAACTGGACTTTCTAGTTGACAATCTATCATCTCTCAACCCTCTTCGTAGTGACGGATGGCATCTAGGGAGTTTCCAGAAGCTCTCGTACTTGTGAACTCGAAAGCAAGGAAGCCACACAAGCCGCTTTAAATGCATGCTGACAGGCGTTTCATTGCTCCCACAATCCCCTGCTGTCCCCGATAACATAAGGTACCTTGCTTACTGATGAGCAAATAACCAGAAACAGTTGTGTCTCATCGGACTGTTTAACCTCTTCGCACTTCCAATCCGATACAGTTCTCCACGGTGATAGTAGCTGGTGCTAGTCTCCAAGCCTCGATTGCGTAACACCTTCAAGACAACCCTACGGCTGCACAGAGATTACTTCTAGGCTCTTAGAGGCTGGGGCTGAGCAGCAGTGGTGCTGTGATTGAGGCCAATGGACAAAAGGGTTCACTGGTGACACGAGAACATGATCCACCCTGTGAGAGAAGTGAAGGTGAGGATATAATTGCATAGGGCGATGGAGTGTGTGAAAGGATCAGGCCTCGGCTACTCCTAAAAGAGCAACAGCCCTTGGGGAAAGGCCGAGCGCTGGCCTGCTTGTGTACCGAAACAAACAGCAGCAGCAGCCATTCATTATGAGCAAGTCTCTTATCCCGTCCTGCTCGCTGTCACCACCTTGGTTCTGTCTTTTTGCAGCTCTCTTGCTGACAGATGCACTGAATGCTGTCTCTGTGTCTCTAATATCTTCATTATTCTGGCAGTAATACCAGCCAAGTTGCCCTGGGGATCTGTGTGCTGAGGCTTTTTGCCCTGCAGAATCTTCTGTATTTCAGTTTAAAGACTGTATACAGTTATACAAGACCACAGAGTAAGAGATTTTTGGATAAACACAAATTGAAACATTTTCATGGCATAACAGGGTCACGCGAGGAGGTAAATCAGCACACTTGATTGGAAGAAAGATTCAATGTACATGCACGTCATACATACCGGTTTGACAGGGCGATTTACTCTAGCCAATCCAGTGTTTTGCGGAGGTAGAACCTAGCGGAAGCCCTTGGTGAGAACATGCAAAACTCCACAGAGACAGCGACCAAAACTCAGGATCAAATGGTGGTATATAACAGAACTTCCCTGTTTTATGTATACCAAAAGCTATCATCATCAAGTCTTTCCCAGTAAAACACAGACGGATGGAAGATAATAGGGATGATCAGGATGTTCTGCGTAGTGTGAATGGTCCAACCCTTTTCAACACCAGGCTCTAAGCTTGGATCGACAGCCAACCGCTTTTTGCCGGCTTGATCATGAAGAGCTGTGTCAGTACAGACATTACAAACCCTGACCGTGGAAATTCACACATTTCCCACCAATCACTACGGCATGCTACGAGATGTAAAATGAGCTCATTTGCACTTTAATTTCCTCAATGAGTCTGATTTGCGAGAGTTTCCTGTAGAAACATGTGCTCGATAAAAACATCACCGCAGATTATAATAGAAAAATGATAAATGCATAATTCTAAACAATCATTTCAAACGTGACATCAAGACAAAACGGTACACGCAGTACCAAACAGCCAAGTGTTCCAGCTTTTTAAACGTCATGCCCAGTCAGGGCTGCCGAGATTACCATCTCTGCATCAGTCAGAAAGTGATGGTGCATCATGTAGAGAAGACACTTTTCAAAGTCATGACAACGGTGACGCCGTACTCTCACGGGTCATGCGCTGTTGCTATGTGTAACAGCGGCGTGACAGCAGAGAGTCGTACTGGAAGTGTACACTGTACGCATGGTCTCAATCTAGATTACTTTCAGGTTTATTGACTAGGCAGGCACTTTTAACCCAGGCAACATACAAGGAAGGAAAAATACGATCAGATCATAGACATTTCTCCATTCAAATGGTCTCTTTTAGAGTCTTTGACCATTTTCAGCCAAACATTTTCATAGGCCAAATTTTAATACATCCCTTTTGTAATGTGCGGTTCAAGAAGGCGGGATACAAGTATGTAAACTCAACGTTATGTTTCTTATAGGCTCCCAAAAATCATTGTCAGAAGTCCTAGCATGCGTTAAAACACAGGCTCAACATAAGGCAGTCCAATAATCCTAAATCAACAGGTAAAATCTAGGAAGTACACTAAGCTAAGACACAGGACAGTACCGTAAGACTTCACAACGTTCCGTAGACACGATACAGTATAAATGCGCGAAATAATCCAGAACTTATACAAAACAAGTGCACACAATGACTGAAGGTAATACGCCAGTACAATCAGTCCATCCAGGATTTTGAGATTCTTTGAGATCGACCGAAGAAATGAACGCAAATTTTTTTGAAATCACCGCAGATTTTCTGCATATTTGGGCGAAGATGCGTCATGTGACGTCATCACGACGCACATGCGTCGGACAGGAGTACAGTTACAGAGGTTTGTTTTAGCGACAAACATCACCGCGACAGACCGTGCAAAACAATTTCGTGCACTTTTCATTTCGATTCAATACGACTCAGTTGTATTCGTATAGCGCTTTTAACAATGGACGTCGTCTCAAAGCGGCTTTACAGAAACATATAAACACAGGATAGAGATTTTAAATGTGTGAATTTATCCCAATTGAGCGAGCCGGTGGCGACGGTGGTGAGGGAAAAACTCCCTGAGATGATATGAGGAAGAAACCTTGAGAGGAACCGGACTCAGAAGGGAACCCGTCCTCATCTGGGGAACAACGGATAGTGTGAAAGTAAAGGAAAGTGCATTACGGTTTGTATATGAAGTCGATGTTCGTTGAACTCGTCCACTGTTCAAAGGAGACCCGAGGAATATCCCAGGAATACTATGTATGGGGCAGGAATGCACTTGGATGGATGCCAGTCCAGAGCATAGGGTATACAGCACCATTCACACACTCATTCACATCTAGAAGAAATGCAGAGTTGCCAATCCACCTATGGTATGTTTTCGGGAGGAGGAAACCAAAGAACAACGATGGAACCCACATGGACACAGGAAGAACATCTGAAACTCCTCAGTCAATAATTCGTACGATATAAAAATCTTAATACAATGCGAATACAACATCTAAGCATGAGCGTGTTTGTAAACAGCACAGAGGAACAGGAAGTTTAGCATGCACTCCAGCTCTGAGAGTTTGCACTATGAAAGCAAGTCTCTTTACCACAAATAGCACCTCTCTGGCCTGAGCAATTCACCCCCGTCATCACTGAACGAAACCTCTGATTATTCGGATCCCAAGATCCCAAACCCGACACCTGCAATCCGTTCACTGCCTGTTTCAGGTGGGGGAAAAGGAATCTCAGAGGCTTTTCGCTTTCCTGTTAATGAAATCTACACACAGAAATTGAAATTGCACAGCAACAAATAGCTTGTTAGCAAATGATGCCCTTGTCTTCATTTATTTTGTTTACTTATTTACCACCTGTCTGCTATTTGATATATTTCCTTGTTAAAAAAAAAAAAAGCTCAAACTGTAGAATGAAAAGTAATTAAAAACTTTCTCCTAGGCTATTTTTTTTTTTTTTTTTTTGCAGTCAATATAGTTACGTATAGTGATCTGCTCAAACGGTGGCATTATACTTCAGGCCACAGTATCGTCATATTAAAAGTTTCTTTTAACGAGTAATAAATAAGCCACCATCAAAACATATTTACTTTTGCTTCGAGGAAAACAATAGCTTTCTCTATCAGCAGATGTTACAGCCAGCTGCTGTCCTCGATAAACGGCTTTCTCAGACGCTCAGCATTCCTACGCTCACGAAAATAACCCGTCCCACACCAAAGAGTCCAGCCATGTAATTATACGTTGCATTTCGTAAAGTGTGGTTTCCTTTACCCATATTTTGGCCAGAAAATAAAAATAGTCAGTCTGAAATGTCTGGGCGTGTGGAGAAGCTGTGGCTGGGAGTGAGTGTAGCGAAGCTTCGGAGCTGCTCTATATGCAGGATGACCCTGAGGGTTACGAGCTGAAGGATAGCAGGAAGACACACATCACACAACGCTTTCCTGCCACAAAGAGAGCGCAAACGGAAACAGTAGAACATCATGTGATAGGTCATCACCATCTTGATTGTACCTACTGTGCCATTTTTATTTGCTTAGATTCTATACAGCTTACACCAATGACAGACATTTTGGACGTTTTAAAGATCACCAACAAGAGGATAACGTCGACTGATAGACTACGGGACAGATCCGGACCCAGCGAAGTATTTCCACACACCATAAGAACCAAGCACTTGACAAATACTGCAGTAGAACCGATATAATGTCCATCCATCTTCTACCGCTTACTCCTTTTCAGGGTCACGGGGAACCTGGAGCCTATCATAGAGAGCATCAGGCACAAGGTGGGGTACACCCTGGACAGGGTGCCAATCTATTGCAGGGCACACTCACACACCCATGCATACACTACAGACACTTTAGACACCCCAATTAGCCTACCATGCATGTCTTTGGACTGGGGGAGGAAACCCCCACAGCACGGGGAGAACGTGCACACACATGGCCCCAGTGGGAACCCCGGACCCTGGAGGTGTGAGGCGAACATGCTAACCACTAAGCCACCGTGCACCCCACCTTCATATTTTGATCAGGACAATTCAATGAATATACACACAGGTCTAAGAGCCATTTTTTTCCCAATTGGATCCACCAGGTTCTCTGGTTTCCTCTTACCTCCCAAAAACAAGCCGGTGAATGGATTAGCTACGCTATATCGGCCCTCGGTGTGAAGGTGTGGGTACGGCACCCTGCGATTGACTCGGCATCCTGTCCGGATTGAATTTTCCAACCCTGGTGTTGTTGGGATTGGCTCTAAATGAATGAAGATGAATGAATAAATGAATGAATATGTTAATTAGACAGACCGACAGACTGTAGGAACAAGCCAATCACTACAAAAGCGTCATCCGTTAATTTTCTTCGCTATGTGAGTTGTTGTTTTACAGTTTGTTTGTTTTTCTCAGCATTTCCAACGCCATTTCTTCATACAAACACACCGTCATTACGCCAACAGCGTGCAAATCAGGCGCGGTAAAATGGCCACGTTTTTCATGCTCTCCGTGGACAAACTCCGCTCTCATCGTGAACACACGGGTTACGTTTTTAGGCACATTTGAAGCAGCTATCAAAACTCAGCGTGCTAATGGACAAAAATACATCCCACCTGTGTCAACACTGCCTTCAGCAAAATGATCACTTGATATCTCAAGTATCTCAAGTTGCACGTTGTTACAGAAACCAAAAACCAACGGAATGAAGAACGAGCACAGAAATACTGGTACGTAATGAAATGACAGCTTCTTGTTGATTACTGTAACCATGACATGAGCATGAGAGTGGTTCTGAACAGTAGTAATATACTTTGTAACACGATTTCGCCACCATTTTTTTTTTTCAACAGAATGTGGAGAAGAAGATCTACGTCAGGGAGAAATCACCTGTCAACAGGGTTTTGTTAGAAAATACCTGAATCTACCACTCCAAAAGGTTATTCGGTCTCCAAAACTCTCAAAGGTTCTATGTACACTATAACAAATTGTTATCAAGCCAAGAACCCTTATTGGTTTTTATCCGGTTTTTATTGTGTTAAGAGCGTTGATTATTTTTCTATAACAGCACATCGTGAATCAATAATCTGACAGCTATTGCACTGTTTATTACTTTAATGTGTATTAGATTAGTTCTCTAACAGTGGGGTGGATTTATCATTTGAATGATTCCCATCTATGTTCACAAAGCTCCGCCCCCCGGGATCTTAGCTCATCTGTGTAATGTCTATGGAATTACATATACATATACATATAAATATACATCTACATATATATACTTCATAATGTCTATGAAATGGAAGTCAGTTTTCCAATTGGATTTTCTCAAACGTTTGCTAAGGCCACGGCTTAATTCACTGTTTTCTTTTGTCATGTTCTACATATTTTCCAGTAAGAAAACACACCAAAGGAAAAAAATCGACTTTTGCACCTTTAAAGAACAACACGTCCTACTTATTTATTCTTGTGAAACGTCCACGAGAAACAAGTCACTTCCTGTTATCACTTCAATCATAACAGTTATAAATACTGGTTTCCTCACCAGCTTATCTCATTCTTCTGTCTTGAAATGATTAAGATTAAAAAAAAATATGCGATTTGTCCTGTTACCGAGAAACCAAAAAGCACAACGTCCGCCATCTGGAAGACTTTCCCATGACGGAAAACTTTACCTGACTGTTACAAAGTGCTAAGACTGGAGACTCCTTCCAACAATGTTGAATAAACATCTTCTTTACAGAAAACTTCATCATATGATAGGTAAGTTTGAATTCCTTAAGGGTTGTTTGTATAGATGTACAGTACTGTGCAAAAGTTTTAGCCACCCTGTTTATTTTAGTACAAACTTTGTTATCGATTTTTTTTTTTTTTTTTTTTTTTTTATGACTTCTACGTTATCGAGTCGGTACTAAAACATTTCAGATTCCCAAACTTTACGTTTTCTAGCACAGAATTAAATGTTACAGGAAAAAAAATGTTTGTATGTTAGTAAAGAAAGCAGAATATTAAGCGGTAAGAGAGACTTTTCATGGAAAAATATAATGACGGTTGCTGGGTTTTGCTGCAGAAATAAGAAGCGAGTGCGACGGACAAAATCTCCAGAAGGACCGTGTCTGGTTCTGCAAGACGCTCAATAAAACCTTCAGCTCATTTCCTTATAAACCTGCACGAATTCTACCCGAGACTTTTTTTTTTTTTAAAGTAAAGGGTCGTCACACGAAATATCGTCCTTGTTTCATTTATTACCGTTTACTAGTCTTTATAGTATTTATTTAATGAAGAAACATTTAATATCATTATTTTTAAAGGCATCTTTGCTCTACAGCATCTTTGCATGTGTCTAAGACTTTAGCACAGTACTGTAGATATTGTATCATGAAGACGCTAGATGGAGTGTAGGACTGAAAAACAACCATGGGGGTTCTTCAAGTGTATTTCATCTGTTTTATGATGTTCTAGATACGGTCGTAGTAAATCATTATTGAACTTTGGTTTCTCAAAACATTCTACTTGGAACCTTCTATAATTGGACAAAGTATGTTCACAAAGACCCGCCGTGGCCCTGTGTGTGCGGAGTGTGCATGTTCTCCCCGTGCTGCGGGGGCTTCCTCCGGGTACTCCGGTTTCCTCCCCCAGTCCAAACACATGCATGGTAGGCCGATTGGCGTGTCCGAAGTGTCCGTAGTGTACGAATGGGTGTGTGAGTGCGTATGTGATTGTGCCCTGCGATGGACTGGCACCCTGTCCAATGTGTACCCCGCCTTGTGCCCGACGCTCCCTGGGATAGTCTCCAGCTTCCCCGTGACCCTGAAAAGGATAAAGCGGTAGAAGACGGATGGATGGATGGATGTTCACAAGGATGTTTTCACAAGGAGTGAATCTTTTTCTTTGTGCACTTTTCAATAAACAGGCTTTGGAAATGAACACGTCATCCGTTTTTATTTTGTGGCCGTTAAGAATTAGTGAATTAGAATATAAAATAAATCAGTTATTCATGAGCTGTGTTTTCAACTAGGTTCACGCGAAAGGGTTAATCGGCTTGTCCATCGTTAAAAGTTTTATGTAGACCCTTAAACCACATGGTTTTCCTTTCATAAAAGGTCCCAATTAGAACTGCTTTAGACGGCTAACCATACAAAGAACCCAAGGCGGAAAACTGACTGCTTTGTGTTTTACAACACAGTGTTTTTCTTAGTGGGATGTGTGTGCTGACTGGATTATTTGGCTTTGGGTTTTGTAGAGAGACTTATGTCTTTTCCTTCTTGGTTTACAGTTCGGGGAATAGGTTATATGGGATTTGGGGTTGTATTTTGGTAAATGTGTGTTTTATTTTGAGAAACGTGTGGATCCAATTGGGAAAAACTGTACGAAACGTGTAAATGGGGCCTTAGACTTGTGAAAATCTCTCATCTCTACTGCACACACTTGTCAGTCATGGCTATGGTGTCGTTTATTTATTTATTTATTTATTTTCTTAAGTTTCCATCTCCTCAGAACTTTATTCATCTCTATCATTTGCCCTTTAAGTTTGGAGCAAAACTGTCTAATTGGCTGCCATCACTTAAAGTCATTGATTTAGTTCATGGATTGAATGTCAGCTTTCCAGAACAAGGCTATGCCTATAATCAGTTATAGTATATATTGTGACTAATAATAATAATAATGTGTGAGTAAAGCTCTCCTGAGACATGTATACTTCTCGGTGAAGACCAAAATGATCAATTAAGGTTTGTATACATGATGAGAAGAACTGAATAGTATTTTTTTTTTTTTTGTAATAATAGGACGATTTGGAAGAAGATTTTGTCCTATGTGGCGTGCAAGTGAGACAAAATAGGGCACAAATTTAGCAGGTCAAAGGTCTGGTCTTGAGATTTGATCCAAACACTTTCTGGTTTCTATTCCCTCTCTCAGTATTGTGATTTATACCAAAGCACTGTTACATTTTCAATTCTGACTTGTCAGAAGGTGTTGATTAATTTTTTTTTATATATATATCAGCAGCTCTGACACTAGTTTCATAATTCCACCATGGGAAAGTCTTCAGGACATAAGAGTTTCTCTATAACGTGATAAGCTATGTTTTGGTTCGTGTCATTGGGTAATGGATCGTTCATTAGGGTTGAGATGTAGTGCTTGTCCTGGTTGAGTCAGTGATTATGGCTTTGTGTTCAAGGTTTATGTCCATCCATCCATCTGTCCATTCATCCATCCATTCACACACTACAGATAATTTGGAAACGCCAATCAGCCTACAGCACATGTCTTTGGACTGGGGGTGGAAACAGGAGTACCCAGAGGAAGGCATGGGGTGAACATGCAAGCTCTACACACACACACACACACACACACACACACACACACACACACACACAGGACGGAGATGGGATTTGAACCCCTAACCCCAGTGGTGCGAGGCGCACGTGGTAACCACTAAGCCCCCATGATCCCCAGTGTTTATGTGAAGTATGGAATGTTTCATGAAAGTCGTGATTAAAAGTGGAGCACTGTGGGAATTGCGTTGGGCTTAGATAATTAACACAGTTATGTGCTGAGTTTTGTGACAAGACACGTGACCCTTGGTGGTGTAATAATGTGTAACAGTGGTGGATATCAGTATCATCGCAAAAACAAACATCACACCGCTCAGGTCATATCACCCACAGCTGCACTCACCAGGCCGTCGCAGTTACTGATGGCCACCGAGGCTCCTTGTACGTCCGTGATGTCGCCCACGTACATGCAGTCGGTGTTTAGCGCCTCCGAGCGCGTGCCGTCCGGCGTCTGCCACTCCATCTTGGCTCCGGGAGCCACCAGGCGCGTGTTGGGGCGCAGGCGCAGATGGAACTCCCGGCCGAAGACGGTGACGTTGTAGTAGAGCCTCTCACCGTCTCCTCGCGGCTGGTCGACCGTTTCCGCCTCTCTTCGCCAGCGCCTACGGAACTGCCCGCGTGCTGCGCCTGCCGATACCGCGTGCGACAAGAAGCGGCCGTGCGCATCGCTCAACACGGGCCTCACCAGTCCATAGTCCCCCAGCACGTGCTGCAGGGAATCTGCAAGCGCACGCACACACACACACACACACACACACACACACACACACACACACAATGCTTGAACTTTTGCACAAGTTAATAATCATTAAAACAGGACAGTCTTATTAACGCATGATGCATTAGCGCGTGCGTTGCAGCGTGCATGCATTAGGCTTATGCAGTGACAGCTGTTAATTTATGCAACTGGTCTATTCTACTAATAATGTATTTCCATAGAAATGCTGGAAACAAAAAAGTAGCCTAAGTAGTAGTAGTGGGAGTAATAATAATAATAATAATAATAATAATAATAATAATAATAACAGTTTTGCTCGTGCTCAAAAGGTTTGACTGGCAGTAGTAATACATCCTAGACAAGCCTCAGGTCAAAGCACTTTAAGTGTTTTCTCACTGCTCGGTTTCCAA
Organism: Ictalurus punctatus; assembly: GCF_001660625.3. NCBI lineage: Eukaryota > Metazoa > Chordata > Actinopteri > Siluriformes > Ictaluridae > Ictalurus > Ictalurus punctatus. Next base: position 26,531,564 of record NC_030423.2, read on the forward strand.
ACATTGCCACGTGTCCCGGGCTTTCCGCCGCGAGCCACCTGCTCCACATGCACGCTTAAACCAGCGACCGCAGCACGCACGCACGCGCGCGCGCCTGCTTTCTGCGCTTTGAGTAATTTCCACTTTCTCCTATCTGACACTGAATACTGAAGCGCTGAGGTGACGAGCCACACCTATGAGCGAAAAAAAAAGTGCTGCTTAGTATCTCACTGTATCATTTCTATATCAACCACCTGGATCGCGCGCGCAGCATCGCTCCGGACAACAACAACAACAACAACAACAACAACAAACACAAGCTATCAGAGAAATCAGAGCTTGTATACTCCTGTTTTGACGCGCTCGTGTTAGAAGCGTTTCCCTGCACGCTCATGTCCATAGCGCTCAGTGCGCAGTGCCATGTGGAGACCCGCGCGCATTAAAGCGCAATGCGCGCAAATCAGCTAAACTGGGCTAAAATGAATCAAATAAATAAATCGAGCCCTGGTGCAAGCAGAGGAGTGATGCCAGCACGCAGGAGTGGGGAAAGTCCTTTTGCACCGATGTCTGAGCAAGTTCACATGGAGAAGTAAAGCAATTTATGCGCTGCATGCATGCTGGAGCAGGACTCGCCCAGTGCAAGAGATCATCACCATTATTATCATCATCATCGCCATGATTTTCATCATCATCATCACCATCATCATCATCATCATCATGATTATCCAGGAGGATGTAAAAGTGCGAAGAGTAGATGGATAAAGAGCGTACCTAGGCTACTGGCGATGTAGAGGCCGTGGGCGGGCAGCAGCAGCGCGGAGATCAAGATCGGAAACGCGGCGGCGGGATTCATGGCAGCTCCGAACTGCGCAGGTGGGAGAGAGACGGAGTTCAGGATCCGGAGGAGGAAAGTTACAGCGGAGAGAGAGTGAGAGAGAGAGAGAGAGTGAGAGAGAGAGAGAGAGAGAGAGAGAGAGAGAGAGAGAGAGAGAGCGCAACTTACTGCACACAGCACCGGAGACGAGGAGAGACTCTACCTCACACTCTCTCACACACTCCCTCTGTCTCTATCACTCTCCCTTTTCTCTCTCTCTCTCTCTCTCTCTCTCTCTCTCTCTCTCTCTCTCTCTCTTTCACTTTCTTCCTTACTCTCTCTTAGTGTCTGTCTCATTGTCTTTCTTTATAACTGTAGCACTTTGTGTTTGTGCGTCTCTCTCTCTCTCTCTCTCTCTCTCTCTCTCTCTCTCTCCACATCCTCGCTCTCTTTTCCTCTCCCGTCCCAAACCAATCCATCCTACTCATCTAATCCAGCTGGAAAATGTAATAACACTCTCATTCCTTGACTCCGTGGCACACGATCAATTAAACCAAGGCAAATTTATTCAGCTGGAGTAATCATCCTCCGTTGGAAGACTCGTTTTCTTTATGGAAATGTTTTGGTCCTGTGGTTGTGTGGATTGAACACTGAACAGAAATCTGCAGGACCTGCACAAACTTTCTCCATCACATTCTTACAGAACTTCAACCAGACCAAGAGCGCCCCCTGTGATCTCAGCTTTCAATAGCATGGACTTCAGTTCTGTTGTGTGTGTGTGTGTGTGTGTGTGTGTGTGTGTGTGTGTGTGTGTGTGTGTGTGTGTGTGTGTGTGTGTGTGTAGTACATATCAGACACCTAGACAGATGTTGGTGGAGAATGACCAAAATGGCAGCCAAGCGCATATATTTTTTCCCAAAACATCATAAAAATGCCAAATTCAAAATGTTTATTCATTCACTCATTACCTAGTGTGTGCTGTAAGCAAGTTCTATAGGAACACTGGGTGTGAGGCAGAAACACACACTCACTGGGATGCCAGTCCATCTCAGAGTACCATGCACACACACACACACACACACTCTCTCTCACATTCAAGGAGCAATTTGGAGTTGCCAGGTCACCTCCCAGCACGTTTTTGTGATGTTGGAGGAAACCGGAGAACCCAGAGGAATCCCAAACGGACACAATACGTGAAACGCCACACCGACACAGTAACCCCAGTGTCCCTGGAGCTGTGAGACGTCACTGATACCCGCTGTGCCAGCATACCACCTTTCATCAATCTGTGTCCTTGGTTTGGCGTTTCACTGGGTAAGATGTTGTTTTTTCCCGTGGAGAGTAAGTGCCTGCGCTGTTGTGGTTTACTAGTGCACCCTTCTTACGGAAGAGAGGATTGTAGCTCAGCAAACATGTGAGTGAAAGGTTCTGAGTTCAAATTGAGGTCTGGTCTAGAACTAATGTGCCCTTGAACATAATCATTATCCACCTACACCTCAGCTCTATGCTTAGATGAATGCTATCCTAGATCACGTGTGTTTAGATAAAATCCTCCGCCGGGTGCGTAAGTGTACGACTTCCATTCATATTAACCGGAGGAGTACTTCCTAACCAGTGCACTCATTACAGTATAAACTAGACAATTAGGACTTAAATTGATCACGTATATTTTTTCCGCCCGCACCAATGCGAGAGATTAACCCTTTCTATTCAGATGCATGTTGCACGTACTGTATAACATTCGGGTCATCGTCTCTCAGAAGAACACGCATCGTATGATGGTATTCATACCGATCGTACAGATTGCTTTGTAATAAATCCTATCGTCTCTCGCTGTCTGATTTATGTTCCTGCACACTGTGTGTACCACCCGCCGCCTCCCGTTCGCCTCCGTTACCATGGCAATACCAAGCCCTGTACCTGGAAAAGTACACTTCTGAACACACAGGGATTTTTATATCCACACCTTCAAACCAAAGCCGGTGTGTATACTTATACAGAGAATAATGCTTACTTTTCTCACGATACGAACGCTATGCACGGTCAGAATTTGAGTGGATTATTTTCATACGACAGCACACGACATTGTGTGTTATTCTGTACACAACAGCTTTACAAAGCAATCTGACAGCAGTGCAGGGTGAAAGAGAAATTATAGTGTATGTTATTTCTATTAATGCGTTCTTTTCTAATAGGTTTTTTTTTATAGACAAAGGTAACACACAGGGACATTTCACAACAATAGATGTAACAAGAAATGGTTAAAAAGTATGACTTGTCATTGTTTAATAAATAAAGAATCACGGTTGTCGGTAAAATGTGACAGCCCCATCCGAAAGTATTGGCACAGCAAGACCAGTTCTATTGTTTTCGCTATACATTGAAGAAATTTGGGTTTGAGATCAAAAGATGAATATGAGATGAATGATCTGAATTGCATTTCCTCATATTTACACCTAGATATGTTAAATTACTTGGAACATGGCTCCTCACATTTTTTTTAAGGGATCCAAAATATTGGAACGTGGTTCTTGCGGCCTTGTGAAAGTGATGGTTTAAAGAATGAATAGCTCTGAGTGTCTACTCTTGGTTTGAGCCCTAGGGTTTGCCGGTGAAGACTGCATTTGTTGTTAAAAAGGATAAACCAACATGAAGACCAGAGAGCTGTCTATGGGGGAAATGCAAGCCATTTTGATGAATGACATTTGTTTGTTTTATAAAGATGTCACTTTTGGTTATTATGGGAAACACTGCTGTCTCATTTTTTTTTATGGAGACTTTGGGTGTGTGTGTGTGTGTTTGGGGGATTGTGAGAGTAAACAAAACATGCCAATGCTTCGAAGGATGTGAACTGGAACGGAGTAATGTTAGTCAATTGCGAATCTGTTTTTATAGGATTTAAACCTAATATGGTGAATAAATTATATTATAGAATTCAGGCAATTCTACTGGGGTTATCTCATACAGTGTGGCAAGTAATAATCTGGAAAGACCTTTGTAATATCACAGTCTAAAACTGGATTTAAAGAGAAGCAAATCAGTAAATGAATCACATGAAAATGAATCACATGTAAATGAATCACATGTAAATGAATCACATGAATATGAATCACACAAATATGAATCACATGAAAATGAATCACATGTAAATGAATCACATGAAAATGAATCACGTGTAAATGTATCATATGAAAATGAATAAATAAATTAAAATGTATAAAGTATAATTGTAGTAAACCTGATATCCATGAGAGTGTTTTTATGAATTATTTGAACAAAAATGTCCTAAGGATTAAAAAAAAAGACCTTTTTTCACAGCCATCTTTGCTCATATTTACCAAGGGTGCCGATATTAGTTGAGGGAACAGTATACTGTTCATACTTAGTTTATACTGTATTGTTAGAATTTTGGAAGACATTCTGCTGAAAGTGTTCATTTCCCTTATGTATGGACTCTTTTGGGACACCCTGTAGATGTTTATTTTATGATTTGCGCATTTCTGAGTCAGTACAAAAACATTTTAGATTTCCAAACATTACTTTTCCAACAAATCATGAAATGTTACAGAAAAATGTTTGCACTTCATTAAGGAAAGCAACATATTACATAATGCGCCAGTTTTCAGACCAGAAACATAACGAAGGCGGTCGGGTTTTACGTGCAAAAAAAAAAAGAAAGAAAAAAAGAAGCAAGCGTGCCAGTCAGAGTTTTCTAGAAGAACTGTGGCAGGTTCTCCAAGATGCTCGGTACAACTTACCAGCCATTCCTTAGAAAACTCCACAAAGTGTACCTGAGACTCCTGATGCATTTTTAAAACGCAAAAGCATTGACACCCCAAATATTGACAAGGTTTAATTTAATACTCTTTACTGCTCTTTAGTCATTTAATTTGTTTTGTTTTTTTAATGTATAAATGTTTCATTTCATTATTTTAAGGCAGGTTTGCTTTAAAGCAATCAAGACTTTTGAACAGTACTATATCTGCATTCAATATCCACTTTTATAGCCTAAATATCTATATTAGAACAATTCATCTGTACATTATGTAAGCATAACGTAGAGTTATTGACACGTTTTGGACGTAACGACGGTTAGGACGGATTCAAGTGCCGATAAGAGCTTTTAATAAAGAGAGGCAGGGAGACGAATCCAAATCATGGGACAATAGCGTGGTCAAAAACAGGCAATGGGGTCAGGTGATCTGCAAACTGGCACAGACTAGGCAAGGCGAGAATGGAGAACGAGAAACAACATCGAAGAACATGAATCAAACTGAGGAACAGGGTATAAACGTTTGGTACGGTGATAACTCTCAATACTTCGCAAAGTAACGCCTCGAAAGTTCTTTTAAACTGTGGTGTGAGTGTGCGTGAGATTGGATGCAGGTGTGCATGATTAGAATGAATGAGTGTTCCATGGCGGCCATGTTTGTAGGCCGCAGTGCAGGATGGGAAATGTAGTCATTGGTTTGCTGTGCTATGACAGTTATGCCATGACTGAGCGCGACTGATTAAAGCCTCTCCGTGTAAGTAAGTTTCAGGTGCAAAGTATCACGTTATAAACATCAGCAAATAATCGATACTCTATCCATATACGTTGATAAAAATCATATCCCTATTCAGTGATTTTGAAGGCCACTGAAGAACTCATTATCATGTTCATGAAACCAGTTTGAGACATGGTGGAAAAAGCCATCAGAAGACGGGTAAATCGTTTAAACTAGTTGGTGAGTATATACTGTATGTAGTTCGTTTTCTGCGTTCTGTGATTTTTTTCACACCTGACGTTGGGTTAAAAATGAATTTCAGAAGTCACATAATCAGGGACACTTTTGAGGAGGTCAGCAGGCGCTGTGTGCCATGTGTGGGGTCAGACACATGGCAACCATTTGTTTGCATGAATTTGCATAAAGGATGAGCAGAGGGACGGACTTTAATTGTGCACTTGAAAGGTTAGGATTCCGACGTGCACAGATCGGTGGCATCAGGTCAGAATTAATCTGGTGCGTTTATTAGATATTTATCCGCATCAGTAGACGTAGATGGTATGTAGAATGATGAAGACATGAACAGGAACACTCATTCTCTGAGGCTGTATTAAACACTGACCAACATATTACATTATATTAACATAGCAACATATCATATATTAGACCGTGTTTTGGCTTGGCACCTGATACGACAAAATTAATTATATTACACATCTTATACACATAGTTGGAAACTTTATTCCGGATATTTGAGTAAAAACCTCACAGAAGTTTAGCCCATAGCTGCTCAGTTTGTGAGTTTGCCTACAGTAGTTTGTTGCTCTTTCTTTCTGTTAAATACAGGAAATAACCCCTTCAGGGCTGTGGTTCATGAGTGCAGGTTTCTCCTTTATTAATCTTTTTTTTTTATGTATTTGATCTCATTATCTTAATAAAACATTATGGTTGTGAAATAGCTGTCTGAATAAATCTACCTCACAGCTGCCTGACCGTGTGCAGTGAACTCTAAGTGCTACAGTAAGTCCCTTCAGTTTAGTGACCAAATGACCGTGCGGTAACATGTTGAGCAAAACTCATACATACTGTATATACATGGTAAATGGTCTGCACTTATATAGCGCTTTTTCCCAAAGCACTTTACACTGTGTCTCATTCACCCATTCATACACACTCTCACACACCAATGGTAGCAGAGATGCCATGCAAGGCGCTAACTTGCCATCGGGAGCAACTTGGGGTTCAGTGTCTTGCCCAAGGACACCTCGGCATGTGGAGTCACGTGGGCCGGGAATCGAACCGCCGACCCTACGATTAGTGAACAACATGCTCTACCACATGATCCACAGCCGACCCATATATACAGAGGAACGACTGTCATTATTATCCATCCATCTTCTACCGCTTACTCCTTCTTCAGGGTCACTGGGAACCTGGAGCCTATCCCAGGGAGCATCGGGCACAAGGCGGGGTACACCCTGGACAAGGTGCCAGTCCATCGCAGGGCATTGTCTTTATTATTATTATTATTATTATTACTATTATTATTATTATTATTATTATTATTATTATTATTACCTTCATTATATCAAGAGAGAAAAAGTCCAAAACAAGCTATGTGTTGTATCTTTTTACTAACTTTCGACATTTTAGTTCAGTAACTTCAGTAACAACGTCCGGTTGATATAAAAAATTTTTTAAAAAAGCTGCATTTTAAAAACTGAAAGCGCCCCCTTGCGAACGTATTACGTCAGGAACACTCGGTGTAATCACTTGAGACAAAGGGGAACGTTGGAGATGCATTTACGTAGGCCTACACTATACTGTATATAGGAATTACAATGACTAGCGTGTGTAGCCGTGTGGTCGACAGGGTTTTAATGAAAGTTCATGTGCTTCTAAATCATAATGCGGTAATTCTACAGTCGCTGGAATATGCTATGCAGGTATTTTTAACTGTGTACATAGTGATTGTGGCAGACAGGGTGTGGTTTTAGCGAAGGCTGTAATGGGAGTGGGGGAGGGGAGGGGGGAGTATGGGAGATGAGTGTGAGGGTGAATAGTGAGAAGTTTGACTTGTGCATAATTATTTGGATTATATAACCCATGTCGTGTGTGTGTGTGCGTGTGTGTGTGTGTTCTAGTGACATATGGTAGGAGCACGAGAGGCCGAAACAGCTAAGTCTTTATGTTAAATGTCTGTCTTGAGTTGTGTTTGATAAACCGCCATTATGCAAGCTGTAAATATAGAGCTGTTTAGATATCTAGAGAGTAAATATAAAGGACTTAAAGGTAGACAGATGTACTTCTCTTGCGTTCTCTCGTGTTCTCTATGCGACGTTGCGACCTGTTACAGCAACTCTTGTGATTTGAATCTTATTTATTTTTTTATTTCATAGTTTAGATTTTTGACAACTAAAATCTCCATGGCAACTTCTGTCTCTGAGCATAGCACAGATGTGGACGCGGCTCTCATACCTCGAGTGACCACGACGGGTCATGATCCCGAGTGAACTGTGCAATTATCTCAATTTCAGCCTGGATGCAGGAAAACGCTCTGGCCGCGCCGGAACGTTCCTGCACAGCACATTGGAGAGAAGCATGACTGGAATGTTTTTGTGTTGGGGTTTGTGTTTTTGTCAAGTAAAATTATTTTGCACTCTAAATATCTGTAACTGTAGGGTGTGCGCATGTGTGTGTGTGTGTGTGTGTGTGTGTGAGATGGGTGAAAACATTTGGCATAATACCAGACTTTGGTTGGTTATACACACTGTCTGAGGGCAGTCTGAAATTTCTGCATGGTGGGTTTGTTTTTTTTGTTGTTGTTTTTTTTTACATCCTTGGGAGAAATTTCCATATTTTTCTTGCTTCTGCAGAAGTGTGAATAGCTCGACGTGTGATATTACCGCAGGGCATTGAACTACGTTTATGTGTTAACACGGCAAATACATTTTTTTTTTTTTAATGTTTAAAGACTCGGTTAAGGATTTGCAAAACGAAGGTCTGCTTTTTTAGGATAGCGTCCAGAAAGGTGTCAAAAGATGTTGACCATCTTTAACCAAAGTACACGAGCGCAAGTACATTTACAACACTTTCCATGATCAGATTAGCAGAATAAACAGCACCAAGAAGAACGCAGTACATTCAGATACAAAAGGCTCAAATCTTCTCTCACAGCGTCACAGCGTCTATTTTTCCTTGCTAGATAATAGACAAATTAGGAAAAAGTTTACGCTGTATTCGAAGCTTAGTTATATTGTGCGTAACACATTCATGAACATTGCAAACACCTTTCAAATATCAAGGCGGCAAAGTGTTTATGTAGCATTGCATTCATCACACTTAAAAAGAAATATCATGACGTGATAATACGATTGTCAAATAAATATGGCTCGCGTTTTTCATTATGAGATTATAAAACAAAGACCATGCCGTTAAGCCGATCTGTGGAATAGATACATCATGTAGATCAGTTCTAAAAGCTGTGATGGGTCTTCTCTGGAAGTGTTTTATTCCTCTTATACCACAGCAATTATCCAACAATTAGGTTTTTTATTCATTCATAAATGACGTCATGCCATTAGAGTTACATTTAATGTTGGCGAACATCATGAAACAAGTTAGTTCCTGTTATCTCTTACGTTATAGCAGTTATATATGGCAAATCTGACACTGGAGACTCCTTCCACAACAGTAAACGGGTGTTAACAATTCCAACAAGAAGGCTGTGAAAAGTTGTCTTTAACCTTTTGATCTTTTGTTCAACAAATTCACAAAAATACTCTGCTCTCATGAATATCACACAATTACAAACACAATACAGGTTTATATATATAAAAAAAGATATCTTTGTTAAATATAAGTGTGCAACAATTATTGCCAACGCTATGAATTCATATGAGAAATATATATTTAATATATATTTATATATTTTATTTATATTCCCACTGATATTTAATGGGGATTTTTTTGTACATCTGGGTGACTAGGAACAGGAAATTGTTCAACCATGACTTCCTGTTTCACAGGGGTATAAATATGAGGTAACACATAGGCCAAATTCCCTTAGTCATTCATAACGATGGGTAAGACCGAGGAATATAGCTGTGATGTGCGGCAAAAGGTTGTTGAGGTTCACAAAATGGGGCGTGGCTATAAGAAAACAGCACAAGCGTTGAAAACGCCCATTTCTACCATCAGGACAATAATTAAGAAGTTCCAGTCAACTGGAAATGTTATGAATTGACCTGGAATTGAACGTGTGTCTATATCGTCTCAACGCACTGTGAAGAGGACGGTTCGAGTGGATAAAAAATCTCCAAGGATCACAGCTGGAGAATTGCAGAAGTTAGTTGTGTCTTGGGGTCAGAAAATCTCCAAAACTACAATCTGAAGTCACCTACATCACCACAAGCTGTTTGGAAGAGTTTCAAGAAAAAAGCCTCTACTCTCATCCAAAAACAAACTCGAGCGTCTTCAGTGTGCCAGACACTACTGGAACTTCACATGGGATCGGGTTCTATGGTCAGATGAAACCGAAATAGAGCTTTTTGGCAGTAAACACCAGAGGTGGTGTTGGCGCACACAGAGAGGTAGCCGTATGGAAAAGTACCTCATGTCCACGGTTAAATATGGAGGTGGATCTTTAATGTTTTGGGGCTGTTTTTCTGCAGAGGACCTGGACATTTTGTTAGGATACATGGCATCATGGACTCCATCAAATATCAACAGATATTAAATGAAAACCTGACTGTCTCTGCCAGAAAGTTTAAAATGTGCCGTGGTTGGATGTTCCAGCAGGACAATGATCCAAAACATCATCAAAATCAACACAAAAATGATTTACTGACCACAAAATCAAGCTCCTGCCATGACCCTCCCAGTCCCCTGACCTGAACCCCATAGAAAACCTGTGGGGTGAACTGAAGAGGAGAGTCCACCAGCATGGACCTCGAAATGTGCAGGATCTGGAGAGATTCTGTATGGAGGAACGATCTCAGATCCCTCGCCATGTATTCTCCAACCTCATCAGGCATTATAGGAGAAGACTCAGAGCTGTTATCTTGACAAAGGAAGTTAGCACAAATTATTCACTAAAAGGGTGCCAATAATTGTTGCATACCTATTTAAAAAATATTTTTTTGCTAAACCTGTGTTTTGTTTGCAATTGTTTGATATCCATGAGAGAAGAGTATTTTTTGTGAATTTTTTTGTAAGGTCAAACAAGAAAGATAATTTTTCACAGCCTTCTGTCTTCTGGGTGCCAATTTTAGCGGAGGGCACTATGTATATATATATATATATATATATATATATATATATATATATATATATATATATATATATATATATATATATATATGCAGCTTCACGAATGATAGAGCACTGCTGAATTCTCGAGACTTCAACAGCACTGTGGTATAAAGTCACACACGAAATATTACACATATTGCTTTAGTAAGGCTCTATAGGATGCTCATAAAAACTAATGGGGATCTCATTCAAATAAAGCACTACCGAAAATAATTTCACTTCATGTAACACAATTATTTAATAGGCAGTAGCTGTTTTGTGTTTTCGTCTCTAGCGCCGCAAGCCTTGAACTGTAGTTTCACAAAAGGTTAGGATGTTAGGATTTTCTGACAAAAGCCCTAATCCAGTATGAGGTCAACTAACGAAATGCTTCAATACTTCAGGTTCAGGCATGCACGCTAGACCACATTTACAAAAACACATATACCACGAGAGCATCTCCTCCATTCTGACTCTCTCAACACAAATTCACTAAGGTTATAGCAGGAATGCTGAAAAGATGAAGAACATCCTTTGAGCGCATAAAAGCGATAGCCTGGAGGTGAGTAAATTACTGCTATTGAATAAAAGCCTTCGAGAAAAGCTCTAATGGATTGAAGACATCCCTTTATATAGTCGTTTCATCTCCTGCGTCTGTAGTAATCAAGTCAAATCTACTCGAGTCAAATTGACTGTTACAGATGTCTTCTGGAGAGAGAGAAAAAAAAAAAAAAGATAATAAAAAAAAAAAAAAAGCTCAGATTACAGCCTGAAATATAGATTTAATCATAGTATTTCAGAGCGGACTATTACTTTAAATTTTTTTACCTATTTTCAAATGGCTCTGATTTAAATATCATACTGTGGAATTTAAATGGAGATACTCAGTACTTTGCTGCCAAAGTATTAGGATGTAATATATTTAGTGCTTATACTCAGTATACACTTATCTGATCAGCCTGTTCATGCATACCCATGTAACTGTGTGTTTCATAGCATTTTATTACAGCAGCAATTATAAACTATGGTTTCTGATTCCCGATGCGTATAGTCTGAGGAGTGTGAGGAAGTTATAAAATTACAGTCCTTATACTTCCCATAAAACATTAGGCATACGTTTGCTTGTTTTATCATGTGTAATTTCCCTTAAGTCACTTTTTTTCGTGTGTTATATCGTAGTTACGATTAGCACATAGTGGTGAAACTATAGTAGCCCTATTAGGCACAACTACCATGGGTTTTTTGTTTTTTGGCGGTGTGAACAAACGTGGTTTTCAAACCAGGCTTTTCCCAGGGTTATTATGGTTTAACCATCATTTTGTATTTGTTTTCATAATGTCTGTATGAGCTCTGAATTAACTGCCAATCCATTTTTAGGAGAGGAGAAATTAGTGTGCTGTCTAAGAGGTGTTACGATTGTACGGTCGCAAACCACACACTCGTGGTTTCTCGAAATCCTACCAACCGAATTAGCACGCACAAACTCTGAATCGATGCCAACAGTTGAATCTATGCCTAACAGAACATGTAAGGAAAAACGACCTTAGACAAATACGTCTGGGGTTTTTGTTACTTTTTCACAAATATTCTTGGCAAGACTGGACGAATCTTGTTTTTTTTTTTTTTTTTTTTCTTCTTTCTTCAATGGGACACAGACAAGTGAGACATTATATTTATATGGATTCAATGAAGTCACAGTTGCATGCAGGACTGCATTAATAGGAAATAAAAAGTTGTAATCTCATGATTTCTGACATGGGAAGTCTTGGCGGAGGAGTTTGCGGTTTCTCTGTAACATGTAAAGCTGTTTGTTTTTTTTTGTTTGGGTTTTAATTGTCTTGATAACTTCAAGAGAAAAAAACGTGAGGCTGCCGGTGTGAGTTTAAAAGCCCTATAACATAAGTGAGAGCATGAACTAACTGTGGACTTTCCACAATACTAAACAACTACAAATGGACAAAAAAGTATGATCTATAATTCTTTAATAAACAAATAATTGCAATAGTTGGCAAATTGGAGGAATAAAACACTTCAGGGTGTGCTGTTATTGGAAAATGATTAACTTCAGGATGGTAACAGTAACTCTGCTTCACATCCGGATGCATTACCCACTCTGTCATTGATCATTTTCCTATAACAGCACACCCCAGCGTGTTTAATTGATAAGACCAGATTGGCACAGTGACCTAAGGTATTAAATATTTTGTAGCAGTGCTTAATTATTTATTTTCAGATCACGGTTGTGGAATAACCTTCCTCTAAGTGATTTCCTTCCTTGCTCTATTACACACTTAATGAGCGCAATCAGACTGGGCGAAGCATCGAATTTACTAAAGCACATTTTGCCATCTTTTATATATGATTTGTGTCATCAATTCACCAAGCAGGACCTTGGATGCACTCTCCGCCTACTGAAAATTACATTTCCCCACAGAGGCACTTTTCTCCAAGATGAGGTTAATTGAACCTGTTTAGTCGGGAGCTGTTACTACTCAGCTGACTCACAGATGAATCATTCCAGTAGCTGCCAAAACATTACAATTCTTTAAAAATAATAATAAATCATTTGTGGGCCTATAATATGCATTCAAACAATATTTTATGTCTTTTTTTTTTATCCCGTTGAAGAATTAACCTCGCCCCAAAGCCTTGACCTTAACATTATTAAATATACTTTACAGGATTAAATCTGTTTAAATAAATTATTGTAAGGGGTCAGTGTCACTGCAGCAGTCTTGCCAAGTGGATAAAAACCCCTCTTTTGAACAATCTGAGTGTTATTATGTCATAAATTATAAGAGCCTATCAGGTTGCAGTATGCAAATCCACACCATGCATTACTGGTTTAACAGGGAAAAGGGGGTGGGCATGTATAGGGTTAGCAGCGTGCTAATTAGAATATTTGATGTTGATGTGCTTCATATAGAACTGGCTTTTACTATCCTCTTTTGTAAAAAAAAAAATTAGCATCCGGCAGTATTAGCATCCTGAGAGCTTGGCAGGAATTGGGGAATAAAGAATTTGTCGAAATCTCCTCACAAGGACTGCAGCTTTTGTTTGAAATGTTTGAGCAGCCAAGTGTGAGTTAACCACCGAGTTTCAAAAATGTCACACTGATGTCCTTTGAAAGCGATTTTAACTTTGTCGCCATTCCTAAATGATTATAACAGCACAGCTGTTTACGTGGAGTTTTGTGGCTGTTTAGTGTGAAACGGTTCACTGCGGTCTTTTGCAACGTGAAAAAATTCCACCGTCAGCACATTAAATTGAAGATATTGGAACGTTAATCACATCCTAGGCAAGTTGTTTAACAGATCATGCACCAACACATTTACTTCCTTTTTTTATTGAGAGATCAGAAAGTTTGCCAGGAACAATCTCTGAGCGATTATTTGCCTCATGCAGCAGGTATTCATGTAGGCAAATGTTCTCAATAACGGTTAGCTCTGTGCCACGTGGGAAGGAGCATGACAGCCCGAGGAGATGCATCAGGCTTTAATTAGCGAGTTCAGCCCTATTCAGAACAGAAATCAGGCTCGTTCTTGTTTTTCAAATGCACCGGAATTGATCCCAGTTTCCCTGAAAAGCTTTGCAAGCATACGGTCATCATAAGATCTCACTCTTCCATTGAACAACCATCTTTGGGTTTGGAACACACTTGGGAAACTCAGCCATGATCCTGATGGATCATGATCCATACTGCCATTGTCCTTGTGGAGTTTACCATAGTCTCCTTGTCCGTGTGTTTCCTCTGGGTTCTACAGTTTGATCCCACCGCTCAGAAACATTCTGGTAGATGAACCGACCACTCTATATTGTCCCTGTGTCTGCATGGTGTTTTGCAATAGATTGGCATCCTATCTAGGGTGTATAACCATTGGGCACCCAGTGTTCCTGGAATAAGCTCCAGATCCACCGTAACCTTGACCAGGATAAAGAGTGGATGATTGATTGAATAAATTATTTAGAAAAAGTCAATAAAAGTTCTTATCTTTTTGAGGAATCGTAGCCATTTTCACTTGTGTAAAAATAAACAGTCTGCTTATTTTTGAATTTTGATGACATTCCTTACATTTTTGACATTTATGCATTTTCCATATGCCTAAAGCTGACCTCCTGAGCATTCAAAGACTTGCTCAAGGGCCTGGAACTTTCAGATCACTAATCCAAAACACTAGGTTATATTATATTGAATTAGTTCTATGTAATGTGTCTTAATATAATCTGAATAATTATTCAAAGTGAACGCGTCACCGAAACATCAAACAGTTGAACTGACCCCCAAATTGTGCAAAAGCACTGAAAGGGACATTGTGTAGCTTCAGCATAAAGAACCTGATGAGAATTTAAGATTAGTCTTCAAATATGAGATGAGGCCAGAACATGACAAAAATGTGTCTGAAGGTCAGTAAGGTCAGACTGTGTCTTGTCAGGGAGCTGAAGTGTGATCTCTAACCTTCGCCTGTTTCTGTCTGCAGGATACAGAGAAAGAATTTAGGACTGACTGAGAAACTCATGGAATGAGTTTAGCTTCAGCATTATATTACATGTGGGCAACTCTGTGTATGTATATGTCCATGAATATGCTGCGAAATTTGGTACATAAAGTTTGCAGAGAAACAATTTTTGACCTACAGTACTCTATATAGTACATCGGTATATGTTTACTGACTGTAGCCCATCTGTTATTATAATGATAATGAGTCTTTATTGATCACATATACATTACAGCACAGTGAAATTCTTTTCTTCGCATATCCCAGAATGTCAGGAAGTTGGGGTCAGAGCGCAGGGGCAGTCATGATACAATGCCCCTGGAGGGCATTGACCCGAGAGGGTTAAGGACCTTGCTCAATGGGGTTTGAACCCCCGACCTTCCAATCAGTAACCCAGAGCCTGGCAGTGTTGGGGTTTGAACCCCCGACCTTCCGATCAGTAACCCAGAGACTGGCCGTGCTGGGGCCCGAACCCCCGACCTTCTGATCAGTAACCCAGAGCATGGCAGTGCTGGGGTTTGAACCCCCGACCCTCCGATCAGTAACCCAGAGCCTGGCAGTGCTGGGGCTTGAACCCCCGACCTTTTGATCAGTAACCCAGAGCATGGCAGTGCAGGGGCTTGAACCTCCGACCTTCCGATCAGTAACCCAGAGCCTGGCAGTGGAGGGGCTTGAACCCCGACCTTCCGATCAGTAACCCAGAGCCTGGCAGTGCTGGGGCTTGAACCCCCAATCTTCAGCAAGGAATTGCTTTTTTTTTGAAGAATGAAATGCTAACTTTGCATCGCATCGGAAGTGTCTCGTACCTAGCCTGAAGGCCACCGTGAACACATCCTGTCTCATAAAAAACGATGAAAATACACTAACAAAAGCACTAAGAAAGCAGACCAGCACCAGAATCATGAAGCACGTCACAAATATGAACATATCATTATAGGATTTGCCGAGCTGTAACCTTTCTGTTATATAATGTACGTTATGTTGTTTTAAAGTTAAGGATATTTTTATTAAAGTGAGTAGTGACAGGGTTGAGCAGAAGAACGGGGAATCGAGAACGCACAGGTCTATGACTTGCCGTTGTATTCCGTGCGTATGTGCAGGTCTGGTGGATATTAGCATACATTATGTTCAAGAGGCAGAATTTTATCATGGTTAAATGGTTCAATCAAACCCCGTAACCACCACCCCTACACCCCCCGCCCCCTTTTCTTTTTCTTTTTTTTTTTTAGTTAGTAACTCGCTCATTTCTCAATTTTTGCGTCCTTATATTTAGTCACTCTTTGCCACTAGATCTATTGGAGCACATCAATTCTTAATGAACAGCTATATTTATCACTGAACGTGAGAAGCACCCATGGATTATTCAGCATACTCAGATGTATGGAAGGCCCTCGGTCACGAGGGAGTGTGCCGCACAACGATGCGTGTGAGAAAACGCATTTAATTTCCTTCTAATCTTCTCTGTTCCACAAGGAGAGCGATGTATAATTAAGCTTTATGGGTTTGCCTGGCAGCTTACGGAGCACAGTGACATGACACAAACAAAAGCACCATCAAAGACTGAATAGAATTAAACCACACACACACACACGCACACACACACAGCTGTCATGTTCCTATTGTATCTTAAGAGGTTTATTGAATGAATAATGTTCAGCTTTTACAGTTATTGAGCATTTTTGTAAGGAGTCTCCAGTGTCAGTGCTTTGTAACAGTCAAGTTTGTCAAATCAGGATGTAACATCTGTATAACTCTGTAACATGTGAGAGAATTAAAGCTGCTGTTGGGTGCGTGATTACAGGAACTACCTTTGTTGCAGATGGTTCACAATACGTAGCGTAACTAGAAATGGATAAAACGTACATCATGTTTTTGAAATTATAAAAACCTTAATTGTTGTCACAGGAAAGTGTTTCTGTACACATTTGAAATATTCTTTCATAGGTTTAACGATCTGACTGTCATTTCAGTTGACGCCAATTGCGTCAAAAAAAAAAAAAAAAAAAAAAGATTATAGGCTTCAGACTCCATAAACT
The DNA here is from genome assembly GCF_001660625.3 of Ictalurus punctatus. Taxonomy (NCBI): domain Eukaryota; kingdom Metazoa; phylum Chordata; class Actinopteri; order Siluriformes; family Ictaluridae; genus Ictalurus; species Ictalurus punctatus. The sequence goes on from NC_030423.2 coordinate 26,548,668, forward strand.
CCAAAAGACTAAAGATATTCTCCAGTGTATAGCTAACTCAGGCAAATATTTTTGCAAATACATCTTTCATTTACACGAGCAAATATGTGGTGGTGCTAAGCAGATGGTCGAGTCTAAGCTCTCTAAGCCAAGAGTTTTTGTAAAAGTTCCATTGCATTTATTAACCACAGCACTACTGAATATTCAAACCTGATTGGTCAGAAGGTGTGGGTTGATTTTCTTTAACAGCTGCTCTGACAGCAGTTCCAGCTGCAAATTTCATATTAATGGGCTTGTTCGAATACGTTAGCAGTTCTATAATACAAACTTACCCTTAACTTTGATACCGTGTAGTTTTCTGTTCGGAGAGGTTTATTTAAGATTTATGGAAGGAGTCTCCAGTTTCAGCGCTTTATAACAGTCAAAGGTAAAGCCTAAGTTTAAGTTCTCGAACATGCGATATGTTAAAGCAGCTGTTTTCAGCATTCATTTATAATTTGAGCTGGAATTCCACAGAAGAGCAACGCAAAGGGGCGAAGAGAGCCAGAAATCAACTTAATTACCTGTGTAAGCCGTTTCTGAATACGAGAATCGTTCAGACTTTTGTCGTATCTTTTGAATTTGTTTAATTGCCAAATAAGGCCCCAAATGGATCACTGTTGCCAATGTAATCGTAGCATTAGGTTTTCATACCACTCTACTTGATAAAGCATTCAGTACGTTTACAAGGACAATAATCCGATATTAATGCAATTAAGACGGTACTCTGATTAAGAAACTAGCATGTAAACAGCGATTATTCATGACCTTAATCCGACTAAAGTCACACTCGAAGTAAACACAAATAGAATTAACACGTGTGGAGTATTCCTATTTTAGTCGCATTATCGACGCGTATTACAGACATGTACACACCTTAATCACACTATTAACGTCGTGTGAGAGTTTTCACTGCATTTTGCGACAGGACACGTACACACACGGCAGTGCGCAACCGTTTGACGGCAAACAAGAGAGCACGGCTGCGTTCCAAACCGCGTACTTACCTGCTATATAATAGGCAAGATACATGTATTTCTATATACTATATAGTAGGTAAGTACACGGTTTGGGACGCAGCCCACGGCTTCAAGCAGTCGTCTATTAGCACGTACAGCATGACAAATAATTAACCGCACTTGAAGCGTTCATAAAATTAAAACTGAAACACCCAGAACTGTATACGGTACCATAACGAAGATGAACTGTATGACTATGCGTGAAATTCTGGAGGGAACGTCGGACGGCGTGGCGTGGGGACGTAATGACCTGTGACGTTAATCGGTCTATGTTCTATAACATGTACACAGGAACATGAAAGGAATATTCTAAAAGCGACTCATGTGAACACCTTAATCAGAATATTGTCTTATTCAGAATAAGGTCAATAATTAGATTACCGTTGTCCATGTAAACGTAGTCATTGTGTGTTGGGCTAGTCCTGAACACTCTGAATTGGAAATGTAAATGTTTACATCAAAAAACTGAACAGAAGAGGAGGTGAGCAGGCAGAACGATGCGAAACAAAACATTCAGCTAAGTTTAACCTGAGACAACCAATGGGAATGAGGTGTTTTTGTAATTCTATTTGTATATGGAATCTTGAAAAGCCAAATATTATTTTAGGCGTACTCTGCCTAAAGTAACATTAGACTGTGATGACAATAATGAATGCAAGTTATACACAAACATTTCCCTTCCAGATGTGGGTTTTTTTTCTGTAGCTAGTCTGATTGTTTGTGTGAATATTGCACTAGCCTGGATCTACCAGTGAAACCATGCCAACCAAAAGCAAAAAGACAGAAACCCCCACTAATGACCAGTGTACAGTGATTTGAGGACTCGAGGGGCTGTATTTAGAGTTAAATTACGCATGCAAAGTGAGGCGTTGCATATCAGTGTTAGTATTCTGACGTCCGGCGTAATTAAGATCTTAAGCTCGGCTCAGGCTTCGCCAAAAACAGAGGCGTGTTTAGCTCAGTTTAGCTTTTATTAATTTGGATTGAAAATGCAAGTGTAAATGTTTACACTTGGGAAATGAAAATATTTCAAACCAAAATCAGATGTTCTGGTGAAATAACAATACATGCAGCAAAACAAATCAACATTTGTCAGCCTTTCTAGTTTGGTCTTCTATTTGGGTAATTTGATTACCCAGAATGTAAGTACGTATAGTAACTCTATAGTAACTGACGCCTTCCTCAAACAGATTGTTGCTCAGTAGTTGAAGACATTTTCAGCACTGCTTTAAGTTTACCTTGACCTGATTTATTTTTTTTTAAACTTACTGTTAAATGATTGGTCAGGAATGGCACGTCAGTGGGCCAATTAAAATGTGGATCGGTGAGGATGATGGTACCGTCGGACAGGCGAGCTCAGATCACATCATTATAGGTCGAGGTTGGTTGGGTTTAACAGCCAGTCGTCCATGAGAAAACGTAAAAAAAAAAAAAAAAAATTAGAAAAAAGACAGACTTCATCATTTTTGTCATAATCAGTGTTATTGGCCTTTTCCACGACTGCGTGGTCTGTCTAGATGCAATACAAGCTCTTAGAAGTGGGTATTTTTAAACTACTCTTTTCCCCATCTTGCTTCTACAGGCCATCTGTGTCCCTCTCTCTCCTCTTGTCACCCTTACAGAACGCCAACTCTCCTCATACTCTCATATCCATGTGTAAACACACACACACATACAGCGTCTTGTGCGGATCCACCCACACTCTCCTTGCGCAGACTTGCTGCCACAATAACTTTGAAAGCTGCCCTCCTAACTGCAAAACTCGAAGACGTCAACAGATGATAATCCCTAATCACCAAACCTTCTGTCTGTTCAGAGCATTGATTCATCATGCTAAAGGAGTTGGTGCTTTAGCTTTAGCGCAATGCAGCACCTGCTTTGCTTGCTAACGCCACTGAAGCATCGGAAGTGTATAAATGTGGAGCTCTCAAATGGTGCAATTTACTATGGATCCACATCATCATTGGTAGGATGCAAGTCTGAAACCTAGTCATGACAGAATCATTGACGGACAGGCGTGCAAGAGACGAGTAATTGGCGCTGCTCTCTTGGAATATAGGATGCTCTTATTTCCCTCTCCTTGTCAATTAGTGCAACTCTCACCAATCACTGGTGTCTGTCAGAAACAGATAGATAGAATTATATCTTGCATGAACTTCAAAGATGGCTTCAGGTGGCCCAGTGGAGCACATGTTAGCTCTTAGCTAGATTTAGCTAGATTCAGATCATCCTCCAAGAACACCTCGTGTCATTCACTGATTCGTCTTCATTTCCTAATTTATCCCGGTCAGTGCTGCGGTGGATTCGGTAACACGGGGTGCAAATTGGGAGAATTCACCCTGGATGGAATTGCAGCATCATACTACCTACAACTGTAAGAATAAATAAGCAGTTACATTGGCTACACCAGCATGATGGGGCAGCAGGTAGCACTGTCGCCTCACAGTTCCAGAGTCCCTGCATCGATCCTGAGCTTGTGCTATCGTTTCGCATATCGTACCTGTGTCCATGTGGGTTTCCTCTGGGTTCTCAGGTTTCCTCTCACCTCCCAAAAACATGCATGTAGATGAATTGGCTACTCTAAGAGATGACGTGGTGATGGCAGTCTCTGCAAGCATGGCTAGTGATTCATTTCTCTCTCTCTCTCTCGTTGTTTCCAGACGCAGACGACGATGACGCTGAGGACGACGCCAATCCCAGAGGAGAAACACCCAGGTTATGCTGCGCCTCTCGCCGGCCCCCTCAACCTCCGCCAGGCCTCCTGGGTCCTGCCCCACTCTCCCACTCCGTGGGACAGCGACCCACATGCACACGCTCAATGCCCCTTCTTTTGCACCTGAATTTAAATCAAAATCTCTACATTTTGCATCACGCCTGCCTCCCAAGTGTCTGTGTTCTGCCTGTCCTGACCCTGAGCGGCTACCCTATCCATATCCACAACTCCATAGGGAAAACTTTCAATGCCTTAACATTGATGAAGAAAGATGGCTTCCATGTGGCACATCAGTCAATCATCCGCCCTATCCGCAAGAAATTGTACTCTTTTGCAATTTAACAGAACACAAGCTATTCATCAATTATATATCAGGCCAACATTGCATGCAGTTGCTTCAGTCATGGTGATTTGCATTGGCATTTCAGACACAGCAACCATTTTTCTATGCTTCACTGAGGAAAAATGACACACCAGACTTGAATTTCTGTAATGTTCTATGACAGTGTTGCATGGTGTGCAAAACTGTTTGCCTCCACTTTCGTGGAAAACAATATCCAGATGTTTTACACGAAAGTGAAGGCAAACTGTTTTGGCCTTTCATAGTAATGTTTGCACCTGACACGTTGTGATGACGTCACATGACATGTCTTGGGCCGAATTTGCGGTACTTTTGAAAAACTTCAAGCTGCTCTGAATATTGCGGAGTTTGCTTGATTTCGCCTTAATTTCTACGATCACGGAATCCTGGAGGGGCTGAATATTGGGAGATCTCAAGTTCGAGTTCCGATGATGCCACAGACAACTGTGGCTGGGAGCCAAGCGAGCAAAATTGGCTATGGTCTCTGGATGGGAAGGATGATATACTCTCTCTCCCCTGTCAATCACAGCAACACTAGACAATCATTAGTGCATGTGAGCTCATGTATGTGGAAGATGCGCAACAGTTCAAACAGATGTGATTGGCTGGCTTTAAGTGTTTTAGAGAAAACATCTGAGCCTTCACCTTCGCCAATTGTTGTTGCTCCTATTATTATTATTATTATTATTATTATTATTATTATTATTATTATTGTATACATTTATATTGGATTGTGCACCCTTCTGCTGACTGAGGTCAAAGACATGTGAAGTTTAGCAACCGGCCTAAAACTCTCAAGTTTATGCAAGACTAACTCGAAACTTCTCTACACTTTTCTCCACACAGACATGTAACAAAGAGAAGGAAAAATCCGCTGTCCAAAATGTCTCCGAATGCCTGGTTTCATATACTTATTTTTTTGGTCTGCAAAGCCTTGCAAGAGATTTCTGAGGCTTTTTGAGCACTCGCAGTAAATGAAGCCATGCTGTGTTGAAGCAGGGGGAAAATCTGCCAGCGAGGTGAAGATCTCACGGCTGACAGATCCGAGCTGCTTTCAGCTTCATGCGACGCGGAAACCATTTCTGTTCAACCGCTCATTATATAACCGAGACCTTGCTGAGGAATAAAATAAGAATATGCTTAACTCGTTAGGTGGAATGTTTAATCCAGGGAGTTGAAATGAAAAGAAAAGATGAATCTGTGGGTATAAATGCTCGAGACACTCATGGTGTTCCAGGTGCAGGGTGTGTGTTGATGGAATATGGGTTTGAACAGGTAGACCTGAGCTCTGCTTTAAGTCCTAATACAGTATGTACATTATGTACGTTATTGAGTGATGACAAGTGGATGTTTAGCTATGAAGATGATGGATAGATGGATGGGCTTCCTGGAGCCTCGGTCAACTATGGTTACTTTGTCTCTCTCATACACACACACACACACTTGGCAGGAAACCTCAGTACAATGTCTGTGTGTTAGAGGATGAGGCTGTAGGCCAGACCCAGCTTTCATCTCTTTCTCTCTGTTTTCTTGTTTCTCCGTCCATCATACTGCTGTGAAAGCTGTTTTCATTTACACACACACTCTCTCTCTCATTCCCTTCAGTTGTTTCTTCTATTTCTTCCTCCCTTTTTAAGATTTACTTACCCTGAGTTTTATTATTATTATTATTATTATTATTATTATTATTATTATTATTATAAGTTATTAGGTTTACATATCTAGTAGGGTCTTTACTACAATACTCTGAAATTTTCCATAATTCAAGCACTGGAGAAAAAGGAGGACATGATTGAATAATTAACCGAGAAAAACATACTAGTCAAGCTCAGGCCATTATGAGCTCATCATCTTCCTCAAATGTTCCTTTCAAAGCCATGTAAATCAAGCAGGTATTTTGTTCTAGCACCTGGATGAGGGACCTGCCTCTGGGTCATCCTCAGGAACAGGAAACATGCCCTTGACCTGGAAATGTCTCATAAGAACCCTTTCTTTCCACTTTCACAAAGCGTTCTTGTGAACTTAAAATAAAATCCATCCCAGGACCCGACTTCGTATTTAGTACTTGGGACAGAAAGCTAATTACGTTAGACAAATTCTTCATTATATAGTGAGCACTGCATGTTAACGCTACCATCGAAACCATGATTCGGTTTTTACTCTGCTTTCACTGGTATTTAAAAGCCAATTAGAAGACCATCAGATCCTCACGTGATTATAAATAACGTAATAATCTTTCAAACCCCGAGGCCAGTTCTGTGCTTGCTGATTAGTTCATAGGGTTATCAATCTTAGATGACTTTAAATAGCAAGACTGCCATTTTCTTTCTTGCTGTCTCTATGGTAGATTTCTAAAGAAAGCGAAAAATCAACGTAGAAATGTTTATACGTGAATACACAATACACAAGAATGTGATATGAGCATATCTGCACATATCTGTCATTAAATCTTTCAGGTCATTCATGCATACTATGGACTCCCACCATTATTCTGTACTCAAGTAGTTTTGGTGATGAATGATCAAGTTTGTTTCGGACATTTGTACAGTTCGTATGTTCTTTTGGACGCTCTGGAGGAGTAGGATGGTTTTCCAAGGCTTGAGGTATCCCAGATACTTTCTTGAGCCGGTTTTCCCAAACACCACTTTGACTACTAATAACTCTTGATTATATCATAATTTCCGAACGTTTACAATAAAAGATTATTGAGGCTATTAAATAGCGTTTCCACCATTAACTGCAGTGATGTTTCGTCAAACAAGCTATGCTGAAAGCCTCCGTCAGGAGATTAAACGCAGTCACTTGGGATTTCCAGATTGATTTGTGTTCGGGACTATGAAGAAGTCACGTAAATGGGGCCATGATGCTACCAAAGCATCGTGGTGAACCTATAGAAACAGGTGAAACCTAAGATCCTGTGCAAGTCTTTCATGGTTTTGGGGGTACACCACTCAGTGACAGCATATGCCTTTGATACAAGCAGATCTTCCTTGCCCAGGAATGCTATTCTGTGGACATGGAGTTAGCATTTTTCAAGCTTTTACAAATTGTTATTAAAAAAAAGGTTATCCAAGAACCTTTGGAGAACACATCTGACATGCTTGATATTCTTCTAGCAAGGAGAGTAGACTAAAAATAATTGATTTCCCAAGCATATTCCTAAAAATGTCATTCAGGAATGCCTGGAAGACTGTTAGGGCATTTACCAAGCCACACAGCATGACTAAATATTCATAGTGGCCGGAGGCTGTACTGAAGTCAGTCTTCCACTTGTCCTACTCTGTTTATTCGGTTATATTTGTTCATTCGTGGATTTTCTGCTTCAGGTTTTCCTGGTGGGCATTGCAGGGACAACAGGCTGAGAAGATCAGCCACAACTTCTCTATCCCCAAATACAGATGCAGCCCCTCATGGGGGATCCTGAAATGTTCCTAATCCAACTGTGAGATGTAATCTCTGTAATCCAGCGGGACCTTGGTATTGTCCATAGTCTAGTGGGACATACTTGATATAGCTTTAGCACTAGCTGACCTGGGGATATCATTATAAGGTGCCCCAAAACACCTCTTCTGGTCCTTCTTGTTTTGGAGGAGCAATGGATCTACTCTGGGGCTCTCATAAATGATTAAGCACCTCACTCTATTACAGGCCGTAAACCCAGCAACCCTGTGGAGAAACCTCATTTCCACTGAATGTACTCACAACATTATTCTTTTTGTACACTCTTAAGGGCAGTGGTGTGGATTCTCAAAGGTTAAGGCTCTAGGTTGCTGATCAGAAGGTCAGGGGGTTCAAGCCCCAGCACTGCCAAGCTGCCACTGTTGGACCCTTGAGCAAGGCCCTTAACCCTCTCTGCTCCAGGGGGCGCTGTATCATGCCTGACCCTGTGCTCTGACCCCAACTTCCTAACAAGCTGGGAAATACGAAGAAAACAATTTCACTGTGCTGTAATGTATACGTGACTAATAAAGGCTTCTTGTTCTTCGCAGCTTGCAAAAATGAAAAGCAGTCTGAAGTTAATTGTCTTTTTAGGGTTTCTGTTTGTATTATGATAAAAATAAAAATAAAAACCTACTGTTTCTATGGACTTGATTTCCTAGGTGTGTTCTAAGAGTGAGGGATTTTAGGTAGAAGGTAGAGGTTATGATATTACAGTCAGAATATGGGTCTCATTTACATGCTTCCACTCCATTCACTAAGCTTCTCCTGGCAACTGAAAATGTCAACAAATACCAAAACCACAACAATGTCTTTGTTTTTTTTGTTGTTTTTTTTCACAAATACAAGAATCCACAGATACTTGCCGTTTTTGTGCTTTGTAGGATGACTCAGCCTGGAATAACTAGAACTGATACTACTGAGGAACTCGATTAGCAAAGAAAGGATAGCCAGATCCAGCTAGTTAGGCAGATAGCAAATATTAAATCTAGACCTCTTGGCACAAGTTAGCGATGCAATATTTGTGTGCGTGGTCTGAATATTGAAAGCAGAAAAGTCATGCCATAAACCCCTTCATCTGTCAGAGAGAAATCGGGTGAGATTCACTGCTCATCCCAAAGGAATGTGATTCTTCAAAATAAAGAGGTGTTTATAGAGTGCAGTTAAGCCAGTAGTGTCAACCACAGCAAATGGGATTTTATTTGGTCTTTTTCTTCTTTTTAACAAAACAGTATAAATTATGCTGTGTCATGGAGTAGAGAACAGGGAGTCCTAAAAGAAGAGACAGGAAGAAAGAACGAGTATGCTACAGAGACGTGGCTTAAGACAGAATAAACACATCACAGGCCAACAAGGAGGATGGAGTGAAAGTGAGTTTATTCTTTCTATGGCAATATGGTGAAGACAAAACATCACAGCTGTTGAGAAACTGAAGGACAGTATTACACATCAGCATGGATTCATTCGTACACCTTTGATATAGCAAGTTTAGGTGTATTTTCCTCATAGCCCACAGTCCTCCAGGCCCCTAGCCACAATGTTTGGCGCTTTCACCAAAGCAAGGCGCTGCGGCTGCGGCCTTATTAAAGATCGTCGGGGTTTAAAAGGTCGTTTATGCTGTCTTCCAGCCCTCTCTGGTACTGACACTTGGCATTTCACTGATCTCTTGCTCTAATTAAAAGAAGTAGAGATGGAGGCAAAGGAAAACACGTGCGCACACACGAGAACAGCAGTTGCCAAGGACTCTGCCGGTTTGTGCATGCCAAGCCGAGTCACAGAGAAAAACAGTGCCTTCTAGACTTAGGCAACTTAATTAGGAGACTCCAGACGAACTCCATCACCACATAATTATGATGCTCTTCACTTCTGTCTTTGTGGCTTCAACAAGTGAGGACGTAAGAGGTAAACACAGTGGCATGGGACCGAATGTTTCCGCACGGTGTGGAGAGATCATGCATCGTTCAAGGTCAGTAATGAGTTTGAAGTTAGGAGAAATAATTATTTTGGCCTCCACATGAGGTGATTACAATTGCTGCTAACAAATGTATTAAGGCGGATTATTCAGGATTTTTGTGGAGCAAAGGGCAAGAGCTCCACCGACTGTTGTAAGAAAAATACGCAGAGTGTTATGAAGAAGCGAGGCTGGGGCTGATTTCTTTCCAGCCCAGACTGTAGATCCATGCAGCCTATCAGTGATCGACGTGTCAGGTGATCACACAGAGTGAAACACCCCAAGATCTGGGCTGATATTTTTCAGATTGTCTTTATTGATTTTGTTTTTCATCTTCGCCTTAGTCAAGTGTAAAATTTCAGGCTTTTTGATTCAGTTTTTTTTTTAATTGTGTTTTAAACATTTTAAATGGACCGGCTGGAAACTTACATGTAAACGTAATGTGAGGTCAGAGCTGGGCTGGCAATTAGGTGGCAGCTGGATAGCTGCCATGTATTTATCTGTTTGTCTGTCATCCATCCACCCATCTATCCATCTGCCTATATATCCAGCCACCTATTAATCTTTTTATTTATCCATCCAGCCGTCAATCTATCCAACTGTCTGTCTGCCTGTCAATCTATGCAGCCTTCCAGTTATCGTTCTTCAAGCAATCAATCAATCTATCTATCTATCTATCTATCTGTCTGTCTGTCTGTCTGTCTGTCTGTCTGTCTGTCTGTCTATCTATCTATC